>NW_025999792.1:0-97500 GCF_019419815.1 Pyrus x bretschneideri
AACCTCAATGATCTTTTCAACAAAATCGGAAAATATACTTACCATACACCTTTGGAAAGTGGCCGGTGCGTTGCATAAGCCAAATGGCATGCGACGATAAGCAAATGTTCCAAAGGGACTTGTGAATGTGGTCTTCTCTTGATCATCCGGGGCTATCACAATTTGGTTATATCCAGAGTATCCATCAAGAAAACAGTAAAAAGCATGACCGGCTAACCTTTCGAGCATCTGGTTGATGAATGGCAAAGGAAAGTGATCTTTCCTAGTCATGGCATTTAGCTTCCGGTAATCGATACATACTCGCCAACCTGTTTGAATGCGGGTTGGCACAAGCTCATTCTCAGCATTCTTCACCACTGTCACTCCGGACTTCTTTGGAACACATTGCACCGGTGACACCCAACGACTATCAGAGATCGGATAAATCACTCCACAATCAAGAAGTTTGATAATCTCCTTTTTCACAACTTCCATCATTGGAGGGTTGAGACGGCGCTGAGCCTCTCGAGTTGGTTTAGCCCCCTCCTCAAGAAGTATACGGTGCATGCATGTGGTAGGGCTTATTCCTTTAATGTCGGCCAAAGTCCACCCTATGGTCGTTTTGTGCTCTCGCAGCACCCTCACAAGCTTCTCCTCCTCCATTGCCGTGAGACTTGATGAAATGATGACGGGCAATGTTTCGCCTTTTCCCAAAAACACATACTTCAAATGGTCCGGCAACGACTTAAGTTCAAGCAATGGTGCCTGAACAACAGAAGGTAGCATCTTAGTGGAAACTGAATTTGAAAGTGAGAGTGGAACCTTACCATATTTTTGTGGCAATGACTCAAGGGCTGCCACAACCTCAATTATTTCTTCACTAGAACCCATTGCAAAGAATTCCTCCTCCTTGCCGTGGCCTTGCATTGGCCCAAATCCTTCATTTTTGCGCTCTATGGCCTTAGTGATGGTTGTTTCCAGGGCGTCCTCGTTCAATTCTTCAAGGTATACCTGCGCCAAAGAATCGATAACATCAATGGAAAAACAAGAATGGTCATCAACGGGATATCTCATAGTTTCAGAAATATTAAAATCAATCACTTCCCCATCGAATTCCATTGTCAAGGTGCCTTTGTATACATCAATCTTTGTTCGGGCCGTCTTCATGAATGGCCTACCAAGGAGAATCGGCAAAGATGTAGAATGGGCTGAATCCTCCATGTCTAGGACGTAGAAATCAGCCGGAAAAAATTAAATGGTTCACCTGCACAAGCACATCTTCCAAAACTCCTTTTGGATACGCGTTAGAACGATCGGCCAATTGTATAATTACACCATCTTGTTTTAATTCACCCAAATTCATAGATGCATAATAGAATAAGGCATGACATTTATGGATGCACCTAAATCAAGCATGGCATGTTCAAAACGATTATGTCCAATCACACAAGGAATCGTGAAACTACCGGGGTCTTTGCACTTGGTAGGCAGTTTACGTTGCAAAACAGCGGACACATTCTCGCTTACCTTCACTACCTCTTTGTTTGCCCTTCTTCTCCTTGTATTGCATAGGTCCTTGAGGAATCTAGCATACTTTGGAACCTGTTTGATTGCATCGAGAAGCGGTATGTTCACTTGCACCTTCCGGAACATTTCAAGAATGTCCTTCTCGCTTTCTTCCTTTTTTTCTTGCATGAACCTGCTAGGAAAAGGTACATTGGGCAGATTAGCACGTGAAGTACATGAATTTGAACTTAAATTACCTGATTTGGCCGAGTTAGGGTGATCTGCCTCAGGTTGTGTCGTCTCTTCATCTACTTTCTGGGCAGATTTGGGATTGTTTGGCTCGGTCCCAACTTCTTTTCCACCCCTTAGGGTGATGGCCTTGGCGGATTCGAATCCTCCCTTTGGATTGACTGTGGTTGAGCTAGGAAGCTTTCCTTGCTCTCTAATCTGTCCAAGGAACTCAGAAATCTGCCCTATTTGTTTCTTCATATCCATCATCTCCTTCTCGTTATTTGCTATCCGGTTGTTTTGATTTTGTAATTGATAGGAGCATATTTATGCGACTTAAATGGCTTGTTCTCGTACATTTACGTTATGTTTCTTTAGTTATTTTAGTTCTTTATGCTTCTTTTGTGTGTTTTCAGGTTCTAAGGGCAAAGTATGCAAAAGGATGCCTTTTGGAGCCTTTTGGAGCAAATTAGAGATTGGAATGGATATCATATGCTTGGAGCCAAAAGGATGGACGAAATTGAAGACTTGAAGTAGGAAAGTTAAATCCTAAAAAGACCTCATGTTTGAGCATCATTGAAAACTCCTACGCATTTTAGAACACAAAAACAACATTCCTAGCAACCTTAGGACATTGTCGTGTGTTTCCTTGTGTCTCCCTTCCTTGCCATGCAAGGAAGGGCTTTGTTCCCTATTTTAAATACTTAAACACTACCACTTATCATTCACCACTTATCATATCATACATTCATTTATCACTTATCATAATCATTCACTTATCACTTAACATATCATACACTTATCACTTATCACTCATAATCACCTACAACATCCACCTACTTCACCTACAACATCCACCTACTTCACCTACAACATCCACCTACTTCACCTACAACAATCCACCTACTTCACCTACAACATCCACCTACTTCACCTACAACATCCACCTACTTCACCTACAAATGACATAGCCATATGTTCCCTCCACTACTCCTATAAATACCCTTGCATTCATTCATTCAAAAACATCTCATTTTCATACACAACACACCACAAACACATCCCTTTCTCTCTTAGCCGTGAGCTTCCCATCTCTCCCCTTATAATCCAAAAACCATTTTTCCATTCCCCTTCCACTTCTCCACCACTCCTTTTCCATTCCACACTTCCATCCCCCAAACCAATTATCCCTAGACCTTATGCTACAATAAAGAGGAAGAGAAGAGGGCCTAAACGTTCATACAATTCAAGTTTGAGTTGTTGGAATGTTTAGGCGTTTCTTTGATTTCAATGTTTAATTTCAATTCTCTTTGTTTTGTATGAGGAACTAAACCCCCCTTTAGCTAGGGGGGGGATTCGAAATATATGTTTATGCTTGCATTTTGATTTGATTACTTCTAATTGCGTTTCATAAGTTGTGGATTCAATTTGTTTAACCGTTTGATTGATAACTTATTTATGTATGTTTATTAAGAATGCGCGCTTAATTTTCATGCATGAATATGACGCTAGAATATAAGTGAGTTTCACCTAATCGTTATGAACTTATATTCACAAGTAGTGGAGGTTGCTTATAAACAATCGCGTTAAACGAATTCTTGGCATAAGTTTCATGCAATCATAGTAACGAATGCCTCGTCAACACTTATAGTTTTCATGATGCTTAATGATTCTTGCTTTTTTCTCTATTATGCAATTCATGTAGGGAACTTGTGAGGAATGCTTTGGGTTGTCGTATGCAATCATCCAATTCATTAACTTCAGGAAAACTTGACGGTTAATTTAAGCGGACCTAATTAACCCGGGGTGTTGAGAATTCATGGTTTATTGAAGTGCAATTGGAAATCATTTTATTATGCAAGTGTAACATGTATGGAGATGAACCCCTTAGCTAGCCATACCATCCATTCATTTCCGTCAATTTCATATTTACAATTTGTTTTCTTTACAATCTATCCATTTTAGTTTAAATTCGTCCAAAATCAATCCCCCCATATTTCGTTTAAGTCTTAGTCTTAATCTTTCTTATTTTTAGTTTTGAATTCTTCGAGTTTAGTATAGCATTTTAGTTTGTGTTTTTAAAAGCATTTTGAGTCTTTTGATTTGTTTTAGTGTTTTAAAGTTTAGTTTTACATTCTTTGAGTCTAGTTTAGTGTTTTATATTATGTTTTTACGTTTTTAAGTCAAATCCAAGTGATTAACAATCCCTCCTAATCCCCGGTCCAGAACGATCCCTACTTGCACCTATACTACAATTGATAAAAAGAGGGTTTAATTTGTGTGCGTATAAACCACGCATCAGTAATCCCTGCGAAATAGAGGTTAGTAATTGCATAGCTTGATCACTTTCCAAGGACGTACCTGAATGAGATGATGCCGAAGGTTGTTGGGGTTGTTGGGGTGCATACGGCTTGGAATAAAAACCAGGGGGGTTTGGCCTAAATCCTCCTTGTTGGGCCGCTTGTTGTGGCTCCCTCCATTTGAAGTTTGGATGGTCCCTCCATCCGACATTGTAAGTGTTCGAGTATGGGTTGTTTTGATTTTGTCCTTGGAAACCAATTGCATTGGCAGATTCCCACCCACCATTCTCGATTAGTTGAGGGCACTTGTCGGATGGATGCCCTTGAATTGAGCACACGCCACAAACTTGGTGTTCTTGTGCTTTTGGACCAATCACAACCTGAGAAACAAGAGAAGTAAGATTAGCAAGTTGTGATTGAATTTCAGAAATAGCACTCACCTCATTTACACTTTGTTGCCGTGGGGCTTCCCTTTGACCCACTCCTTCATATTGTTGAGCGTTGAGCGCTCGGTTGGCTATGAGAATCTTGGCATCCCTTGGTGTTTTGTCCACCAATGCTCCTCCCGCTGATGCATCAAGCATTTGACGTTCGATAGGAAGGAGGCCCTCATAGAAATATTGAAGGAGAAGTTCCTCCTTCATTTGATGTTGAGGACATGAAGCTACAAGGCCCTTGAAGCGCTCATAATAAGCCGGGAATGTCTTCCGTAGGAGAATCACTCTCGAAGTAGGGAAGAATTTCTCCAAGAAAGCACGCTTCATACTCTCCCACGAAGTCACAGTTCCCGGGGCTAGTTCGTAGAGCCAATCTTTGGCCTTGTCCATAAGTGAAAATGGAAAGGCCTTCATCTTCAATATACTCCCATCCACATTGACGGGGGTCATGCTCGAACAAACCACCTCGAACTCCTTCAAGTGTTTGTTGGGGTCTTCCATAGACAAGCCATGGAACTTCGGAATATGGTGTAACAAACTGGATTTGAGTTCAAATTCATCGGTCTTGTCTTGGGCAGTCGCGGGGTATTGAATGCAAAGAGGGGTTGCATTGGCCAAACCTGAGGCAGAAAGCTCTTTAATGGTTCGATTGTCCACGGCCATGGTTGGTACTTCCTCTTTAACCCAATCCGTGGCTTCCTCTTCTACTTCAGGTTCGGGACTAGGAGGATTAGACTCTTGCAATTTCTTGTTCCTTCTCAAAGTCCTCTCGAAATCACCGTCAAAGTCGGAGATTTGCTCACGAACAGGTTGTGAGCTACGGGTCATAAACTAGTACCTGCACACAAGTAAGAAAATAAAACACACACACGGTGCAAAACAAATTAAAACAAAACAGAAACTAAACAATTTAAACAAGACTCAAGACAAGGGATTAGCAATCTTTGCCAATCCCCGGCAACGGCGCCAAAATTTGATGCGATATTTATACGCACACAAACTAAACCCTATTTGTGACAATTGTAGTAATGATGTAAGTAGGGATCGTTCTAACCGGGGATTAACTAGGGATGCTAAACACTTGACTCAAATAAATAAAACTAACTTTTAAAACACTAAGACAAACTAAAAGACTCAAAACAAGTTCAAAAGACTCCAAATACTTAAAAACATAAAATAAGACAAATCAAATGATTAAGACTTAACAAAATAGGGGGGGATTGTGGTTGGACGAGATTAAACTAAACGGACAGATTATAATTTAAAACAGATAGTAAAGATGAATGTGATGAAAATATGGATGATGGAATAGCTAAGGGGTTTTTCTCCACACATGTTACACTTGCATACAAGATTGATTTTCGGTTGGTCTTTCGATAAATTATGAAACTCAATGCTCCAAGTTAATTAGGTCCGCTTTTATTAACTTTTAGATTTCCCTAGATTCGTTGGATTGAATGGAATACGCATTTCAACCAAGTTATTCTTAATCAAAGTCCCTAACTATGGAATACGCATGATAGAGACGTTCAACAAAGATCATTAAGTTCAATGAAAATTATAAGTGTTGACGAGGCATTCGTTACTATGGAATACGCATGAAACTTATGCCAAGAATTCGTTTAACGCGATTGTTTATAAGCAACCTCCACTATTGTGAATATAAGTTCGTAACTATTAGGTGAAACTCACTTATATTCTAGCGTCATATTCATTCAAATGGTTAAACAAATTGAATCCACAATTTATGAAATTCCAACCAAAAGTAATCAATTCATATTGCAAGCATAAACATGTATTTTGAATCACCCCCTAGCTAAAGGGGGTTTAGTTCCTCATAACTTTGAAATCAAAGAAACATCTAAACATTCCAACAACTCAAACTTGAATTGTATGAACGTTTAGGCACTCTTCTCTTCCATTACAAAACAAAGAAAATTGAATTTAAACATTGAAATCAAAGAAACACCTAAACATTCCAACAACTCAAACTTGAATTGTATGAACGTTTAGGCACTCTTCTCTTCTTCGTTGTTGTAGCACAAGGTCTAAGGTGAGTTTTTTGGGGGATGAGGAGTGGTTGGAGTGGTTGGAATGAAGAGAAAATATGCAGAAAATGAAGGGATATGCACGGCAAGAATGGAGGTATTTGTGGTGTGTTGTGTATGAAAATGAGATGTGAATTGAATGGGGAGTGAATGAATGACAAATGAATGAAGTGTGTGTGGTTTATATAGGGACAGAGTGGGTGAGAATGTGGCTGCAATGCATGTGAAAAATAGCTAGGAAAGTGGGTGGAAAGCTGGAATTGCACAAGGGGAATGCTGGAAAGGCAAGGGAACCCACGGCAATGAAGGTTTTGGTGCATGTGTTTGGTGAAATTGTTTGTTGGGAAAAGCTTTGTGAATTAGGTGGATTGTAGGTGGGTTATGATGATGAAAGCATGTGGAATTGCAAGGAGGAAAGGTGCAGAAAATGGAAGGGAAAGGCACGGCAACAATGGAAGTGTTTGGTGATGTATGCAATGATGAAGAGTGAATAAAAAATGCATGTAGGGTTAGCTAGGTTGGCTTTGTTTGAGTGCATGTGTTTGGTGGGAACAAAGGGGGAAGCACGGCTTTGATGGTGTTTTGTAATTGCATGTGTGTGAATGTGATAGCTAAGGTGAATTATATGTGGAATAAAGATGGAGAAGGTGGTGTAATGATGCATGGTTGTAGTTTAAGGTGTTGAATATGGATTTGCATGGCCTTTGAAGTGATTGTGGGTCTTGGAATTGGAAGGAAATGCATGGCCTTGGGGTTGGTTTAAGAGAGAATGGGCTAGGCCCTTTGTTTTATGTCCAAAGTGAAAATAAGGCCTTCAAATTCGTCCAAACTTTGGCTCCATGGATAAGCTATCCAATCCATGCCCAAAAATGCTCCAAATGGCCTCAAAATGCACTTTCTTGCTCCCTAGGCCCTTAGAACCTGAAAACACACAAAAGAAGCATAAAGGACTAAAATAACGAGAGAAACATAACGTAAATGCACGAGAACAAGCCATTTAAGTCGCATGAATATGCTCCTATCAAATCCCAAATACGCCAATGCAGCCATAATTGAAGAAACAACTGCAACAGAACCTGAGACGTTCGAAGAAGCATTGCAGAGTTCTGAGTGGATGACAGCTATGAAAGAAGAGCTTGATGCACTTCAGCAAAATCAGACTTGGGATCTCGTGCCAAAGTCAAGAGATGTGAAACCCATATCCTGCAAGTGGGTTTACAAGATAAAGCGCCGTCCAGATGGGTCAATCGAGAGGTACAAGGCACGACTAGTAGCTCGTGGTTTTTCTCAACAGTACGGAGTAGACTATGATGAAACGTTTAGTCCAGTGGCGAAGCTTACAACAGTACGAGTCTTACTTGCACTTGCAGCCAACAAAGACTGGAATCTGTGGCAGATGGATGTGAAGAATGCTTTTCTTCATGGAGAGCTGGATCGGGAGATCTACATGATCCAACCAATGGGATTTCAGAACCAAGATCATCCTGAATATGTGTGTAAACTGCGGAAAGCACTCTACGGATTGAAACAAGCACCCAGGGCGTGGTATTGTAAGATTGCTGAATTTCTAACACAAAGTGGTTATTCAGTAACACCTGCAGATTCCAGCTTGTTTGTCAAAGCCAATGAAGGAAAGCTAGCTATTGTGTTAGTGTATGTGGATGACTTAATCATAACCGGTGATGATGAGGCAGAAATTCTTCAGACGAAGGAGAATCTATCAGTCCGTTTCCAGATGAAGGAACTTGGCCAACTCAAGCACTTCCTTGGTCTAGAGATTGATCGCACACAAGAAGGAATATTTCTCTGTCAGCAAAAATATTTCAAAGATTTATTGAAGAGGTTCGGAATGCTCGAATGCAAGCTGATCTCTACGTCGATGGAGCCAAATGTCAAAATGAGTGCACATGAAGGAAAAGATTTGGAAGATGCGACGATGTATCGACAATTGGTAGGTAGTCTGATCTACTTAACCTTGACTCGACCTGACATTTCTTATGCAGTTGGTGTGATGAGTCGGTACATGCAAAATCCAAAGAAGCCTCACTTGGAAGCAGTTCGACGAATACTGAGATATGTGAAGAGTACAATTGACTATGGTCTTTTGTACAAGAAAGGTGAAGACTGCAAGTTAGTTGGTTACTGTGATGCTGACTATGCGGGAGATCATGACACCAGGAGATCAACAACTGGGTATGTGTTTAAGCTTGGTTCTGGAACCATCTCTTGGTGTAGCAAGAGACAGCCAACGGTATCTTTGTCAACCACAGAAGCAGAGTATAGAGCAGCAGCAATGGCAGCTCAAGAGAATGCATGGCTAGTACAGTTGATGAGTGATCTACATCAACCAGTAGATTATCCAGTACCATTGTACTGTGATAACCAATCGGCAATTCGCTTGGCGGAAAATCCAGTCTTTCATGCAAGAACTAAACATGTGGAAGTGCACTACCACTTTATCAGAGAAAAGGTTCTACAAGAAGAGATTGAGATGAGACAGGTCAAGACGAATGATCAAGTTGCGGACTTGTTCACAAAAAGTTTAAGTACAGGCAAGCTCGAAAATTTTCGCTGTCTGCTCAGCACAGTGCAAAGAATGAGAGCTGACATTGAGGGGGAGTGTTGAAAATCAATGTCAATTGTAGGTGAAGTAGGTGGATGTTGTAGGTGAAGTAAGTGTGTGAGGTTGGTGAAGTAAGTGTGTGAGGTTGGTGAAGTAAGTGGAGGTTGTAGGTGAAGTAGGTGGATGTTGTAGGTGAAGTAAGTGTATGGTGTAGCTTTCATTTGGTTTGCTATAAATACCCAAGTCCTCAAGCATTGTATATCATCCAAGGAAAAACAAAGCCTAGAGCTAAATAAGAAAAGCTTTGCTAATTAGTTTGTTTTGTGAGCTTTCTTTAAGAGTGTGCTCTATTTTCTTCTTCTTGGGATCATTAGAGTTATCTTGGATACTCTTTTTATTCAACAGGCTACATAAGTATTAGGAGGTTAATATTCTCACGTGGGTGGACTCTTCACCTTATGCATGGTATTTATCATAGGAGGTAAATCCTACAGGGGGAAAACTTCCCAGTTTTTCCAGCGTCTCCCGTGATCTTCTAGGCCATTTCCGGCCATCTCCGACCACGGTTTGACTCCTTGTAGGTATATTTCGACCCCTCTAGTCCTGAGATTTATTTTGATAGGTAGATTGTGGTTTTTGGTTGAGGATTGAGATTAAAAAACGCTCTGAAAAAATGGCCAAGAAATCGGTCATGCACAGACCTCGGGAAGAAGGCAAATGCTATATGATGACCCTCACATGACTTTTTTCTTTCATACCAGACGACGGTACACATTTATTACCTTTTTTATACTAGACTACTAGTGACTACTTGTTTTCCAATTTTGTTGCTGGCATACAATTTCAAGAGAAGAAGCATAAAAAAATAAACTCATGGAATGTAAATTCATATAATACATGAAATTGAAAACAAATAATTGAGTACAAAACGAAAAATTTGGAATATCTGGAAAATCTTAATACATGAGAGAATTTGAACTTTATTGTCTTACAAGTTGAAAGCAATCATCACCCAAGGAATACACGATCATGAGGATTCACATTCGATGGGTTGATTCCATTGACAACAGACAACGGTTAAATCAAAAGAAAAAGAAATTATTGAATGAACTGGAAGATTAATATGATCCACTACTGAATTACGTACTCTACATACACTTCCGTAGTCATGTCATGTTTCTTTCACCTTTCAGCTTACGAACTCAGTTTCATTTAAAATTATCCTTCAACTTTGTAGAAAGAAAACTGTATCACAAGTATTCACAGTCGACAGGTTTCAGTCAGTTATACCACATGCTTCGTGGGAAAAATCTCTTCAGACGATCCATCTCTTCAACTAGAAACTTGAATGACCTCAGCTTCATTGTCACTATAATCTCCCCAACATTTACTTGGATTTTCCTCAACCACTAATTTGCTGCTGATCTCTTTTGCTACATCAATATCAACAACCGTATATGTTTCAATAGGCTTTGCTTCAAGATTAGAATGCGAGACTACATTATCAACATACTCTTCTTTCTGCAACTCTTCTTCAATTTTTTGCATCTCGCATCCAACTTCTAATGAAGACATGTCATTATTCTCTTTTGCTTCACCTTTAATATTTGTTTCAACACCAAGTGGAGCATTTATAATTGTTAACGACTCTTCTGAACCAATTGGAGATGTTGGGAACGCATTTTGAGTCACTGGAATATCATTAGGCGACAATGGATATCCATTTGGGGACATGGGATAACCACTTGGGGAAGGCAAAAAATCACTAGGAGATACTGGATAGCCATTGGGAATCCAAGGTTGGCCAGGTACAAACTCTGCCGCATGTGGGTTCATGACTCTAGGTGGACTAAAGTGATTTCCATCCCCCGTGTTCTCACCATTGTGGAAGACATGTTTATTACGTGAAGCCCGACTTCCAGATCTATTATATCCACCAGCCAATCGTGGACCATACGGAACCCTTGCTGTTGCTGACTGATGAGGTGATCTACGAACAGAACTGATCGTAAGCATAGGAGGAATATTTACTGGTGAGGGCAAAATCCCTCCATGATCTTTGGAACCTGCCACTGGAACTGAACCAAAAACTGGTATTAGGGATGGATTGAATGGTGGTGCGGCTGCAGAAAGTTTCTTGGTGGTCTCTTTTCTAGTTTCTGGTTCATCTAACTTTTCTCCATCAGTTGGCCCTTGCTTAACTATCCCACCATCAGAGAAATCATGTGGACTTCCATCTTCTTCAACCTTTGCTTCCGAAAGGGAAGAATTTTCTTCCATAAAGTGAGTTGTGCTTTCAGTTAAAACAAATGAAGGTTCTGAATCAGGGCAAACCTTGGTCGAACTGTCCAGCGCTTGAGTTTGCAATTGTCCATTTTGAGTAGCGTTTGGGGGTTGGGAAGTAATAGAAATCTCAACGTTTGAAACCATGACTTCAGCATTTTCAACTTGTCCTTCTTCATAAGCAGTGGTTTTCAGTTCTATGATCTCAGTTTCCACTTGTACTCCAGCACTACCATGCTTTACAACTCCCAGAGATTTCTTTGCCACAGAGTTCTGCACTTTTGTATGTTTTACATCAATACTATTTTCCTCAAGAGTCAAATCCACTTTCTCTCCCACAAGTTTTTGCTTTTCCTCTTCCTCGACATCTTTAACTACTATCACTTCACCGGTAACATCTGTTGCAGTTTTCTCCTGGCCAACCTTAGAAAGTTGTACAAGAGGAACATTTCCTTTTGGTAATTGCTCTGCCACTGCCTTCACAATTGTTCCAGGAGGAGCCAACGCAACTTCTTTATAAGAGAAAAGTTTTCCAGCTGACTGAACACTGGTTGGATTTGTCACAGAAGATGACTTGGTAACTTTATCAATAGAAGCTGGAGTAGAAGGTGCTGACTTTGGGTTTGAGAGCTTCTCTGTCCCTCCACTAACTGACATGCTAGAGTTTCTTGGCTTAGGACTGAAGCTTGCACTCTTAACAAACTTTTTTGAGACGGGAAGAGCAGGTCCAGGCAAAGCAGCAGGCTCAATTGGGCTTGTTTTTTGAGATGTCAAACTATTAGGCTTTCCATGGTATCGTGACAATTGGGATGCATGCACAAAATTAGTATTCAATTTTTCGAGGCTTGGTCTCCTTGACAGAAAGGATTTGCGACCCATGGGTGAACGACCTTTAGGAACTGCTTCGTGCCAACCTTCATCTGAGGCGTCATCTTGTGCTGCATCATCTTTTTTTTCGAATATTATTGATTGATCCAGTAGACTTGAATCAACTTTCTCATGCTTAGGTTCTGCAAATGGAGGTGCAGACTGGTTCTCTTTATCACCTGAATTCTCGGCAACAAGCTGACTTGGTAACAAAATTTCATCCTTCTGGTATCCATCTGAGACTATTGCCTCGTTTTTTCCTGGTTTTCCTTTAACCTGAATTGAAAGAGAGCTTGTCATATATTTCATGCAAACAACCACTAAATGAGCAAGACTATATTAAACTACAAGTAGATAAAATGTTTATAACCTTTGCACGAGCTTTTCTTGCATCCCTCGCTTTCGTATCAGCATCTGGTGTTATATAATCCAAAAGGTCTGACACACTGATTGATGTGATCAAAATATGAGGATATTTTCGATAAGAAGTACAAGTAGAAAGCATTAGATGGCTAATAGGAGAAGGGTGACGATTTGAAGAGAAATGTGGATCGAGCATTGGTCCGTCAATTAACTAAATTTTGTTATGATATTTGTTATTAATTACCTTAAATGTCCTTTGCTGGAGATAGAGGCATCTGGCTTTGGAGTACCATTGCGTGCAGCTTCTTGCTGCTCCAAAGCCTTAGACTCGAAATACTCAAGCCATGCAGCCGCATCCTACAATATTATTCAATGTATGAATTATGAAGTGTTTGTAGGTGGGAGGAAGATTTGCTAAATAAATAATATGAGATGAATTATGAAGTGTTGTTACCTGTGTGCGTAGATCCTCAGAGCCAAGTTTTGCTTGAAGTATCTGTAAGGTAGTTTGTTCATGCTGAACACTTAATGTGTAAGCTTCCATCAAAGAGAGTGCTATAGCAATGGCATGATAGCTAGCAGCGGTCTGAAGTAACCAGAAATGTGTGCTACCAATTAGTATAAAGCAGAAGAATAATGCAATAATAATGTGAGAGAGAGAGAGAGAGAACCTGTATATGATCAGGTCCAAGTAGCCTTTGATTGCACTTTAGAGCTTCATGGAGATACCTAAGAGCAACATGGACATTCCCCAGACCTTCTTCCATCATTGCCACGTTAATATAGGTGGCAGCCGTATTTGGATGAGACGGCCCACATGTTAGATGCAAAAGATACAAAGCACGGTTGACGTACCTAAAACAAATCACAAGTTAATCCATAACTAGGATGAGATCTGATGACATTGAATAATAAGAGCACTGCATACAATACATACTTGAGGGCCAACTCTGTATGTTGAAGTCTGTAATAGAAAACAGCCAAATCCCCATAACTTTTCATCGTATCAGGATGATCAAGTCCAAGCTCCCTCTCGTTGATATCCAATGCCTTTTGCTGATAGATGGTCGCCTGGTTGAAATCCCCAGTGTGGTACAATACTACAGCAAGAAGACTATATGCTCCCGCTGTCATTCGATGATAAGGCCCACATACTGACACTAGTTTTGAGAGTGCCTTCCAGAATTCATATCAAAGTTTGGGTCAATTCTTTCTTACCTTCCGAAAATTAATAGATATGTATACAACATAATATGCTTTCCTCCGTACCTTAGTGCCAAAATTAACCGCTTCCTCCAGTTTACCTTTATCCAACAAAGTCTTGGACGATTCTAAGAGTGTACGCCCATCTGCGGATGAACATGCAACGTGCTGCCCAAAGAAGCAACAATTTCATACAAACAGAAAACTCCTAATGGAACTTGAGAGTCCAATTTCCAATCAAGTGCTTACCTTATATACAGGGACCATGCTTACTATATCTGATTTCCGAAAAGGAGATACATTGTCCATATCGTAGTCCCTAGGAACAAGCTCAAGTCCAACCTGATGAATGGTGATTGTGTTTCAATAATTCAAAATGCAGGGATTCAAGCAGCTAAGATTAAGACATGAAATATATATATATATATATATATATATATATATATAGAGTAGCAAATGGTCAGCTCATATTTTACCTTGTGGGACAATCCACGGAGAATGGCAAACTTCCTTAGATCCTTAACAGTTTCGTGTTTCCATTGCCACCCAAACCTCTTCAAAAGGAAACTTTCCACCCATTTCCATTTTAATGCATCATCATAAGTAATATCTACATCCCCATTTTCAGTTGATGGTGTTCCTAGCAATATATTTAAACATGCCGCTATTGATGCAGCCAAGTCTGCAATATTATCAACTGCTGCTACAACTGCTTGGAGTATGTGTTTGTAGGCTCGCACAACCATCTCATGGATACAAAGTGATTGTACATGAGGAAGCTTATCTGCAAGTTCAACCTAAAATGACATGGATAAAATAAGACAAGTTGCACACTATCTGATCTAGGATGAACAAAGATATGTACATAGAACTACTTACATATTATCTTTATTCGCTCAATCACTTTTATAATTAAACATAAAGAAGATGAGAGCTATTATCGACACTCTGAAAAGGTCATCCATCACTACTCATTTACTAAAACATAAGGGAGAGGATATACATGGTGATGCGCAAAATGACATTCTTGGGGTAACATACTATTATAGTAGAAGAAGTAACAAATCAAATATGTACAAGAAACTTCGAAAAATAATTACCACACGTCCTAGGGAAGACATTTGCAAACCCCTAGTATGCATAAAATCTGTCAATGTCCTTCCATCGACTGGTGAAAGTTCAAGGGAGCCAAAATCTGCAACCTAACACAACGACAAAAATTACTAAGATGAAGACATCTGAAGGCAAACAAAATAAAGTGAGAAAGGGGAGTTTGAGAAGTAGAGTTTAGAAACTAACCAGTTTTGGAAGTGCAGTGTCAACATAGTATTTATGTGCCATTTCAATCAACTCATTGGGTGACTGCAAATATGAGCACAATTTATTACATTTGCAACATGAAAACTACATAGCACAACGCCAATAGGAGGGAAAGCATCTAGAAAACCTGAAGGTGAAGACCAGTTTCTGATTCTTTGAGGCGCAAATATGATGATTCAGGAAGCATCTTTCTCCAAATAGTTTCCTTTTCTACATCTCGCTTTTCTAATTCCTCCTGAGTAGTGGTATCAAAATTCTGATTCATATCAAGGTTGTTAACCCCAACAACATCCTTCAGCTGGTCAGTTTTGTTGCTCCTGACATCCATTTTCTTTTTAATTTCCTTTAGTAGCCCCCCTTGCTTTCCAAGACCCTTAACAACTGGCTCAATCTTAGCTTGTTCAGTTTTTTTAGATTCAGTTTTTCCCGAAGCTTGATTTTGCAAATGTTGTACCCAACATGCTCCTAGCTCCCATCTAATGGACTTAGTATTATTAGTGGGTCCATCCTGCAATCTTAACAGACTGTCTTCAAGTACTTTCTTCACGAGAGATCTAGTAGTAAGTATACTTTCAAAATCTGTACGTATAACCGCATTTGATGATTGAGGCAGGGAGGACTGTTGCAATAACAGCCTCAAGCTGAAATAGTGCAATGTAAATGTTAGAGGAAACATATATTTGTAGTTGTTAGTATTTAGTGTTTTAGTTGTGCACAAAGTAATGTTGGCCTACATCCTACTACCTTAAGTTTTTGTGGTTTGGATGTACATTTACACACTCTTCCAAAAGGCATTCCACCAATCACTTAGCAAGCCCAAAATATAAAGCATTACCTATTAACATTCAAAGCATTAGCACCACCTTCAAGCTGGTCCTCAATTTCAACGTCCTTAGGAACAGGTTTTCCTTCCCAATTCACCTCACTTGAAACCCTCACAACAGCCGTAAACCCACAAAGTCTGACAACCACAACACCTAGTGTAGCAGTATCCTACAAGACCAAAAGTCAGTATTCGATATTTTTCGTCTTGACTTTATTACAGAAGTAGGACTATAAAAATACTATCAGTATACTCACATGAACAGTTGCACTTTCGTCAGCTGTTATTCCTTTGAGTAGGTTTCTCTGAGTAACTTGTTCTTGCGGAATTCCAAGAACTTGGCTGCCATCGTTTTTACAGTCTACCTTTATACTTGCATCGGGCATATTTCTGGTCACCTTAATGATTAAATCTCCAACACTTTCCTCGTGAACAAGTGAAAAAGTGGGATCATTTAAGGCACAATGGTTAGCCTCAACTAGACGCTTAATTGCTGTAACAGCTTTAAGAACAGAGACGTCCACAAATAAACTGTGAAGCAAAAAAGCCTTGCGGTCTCGCACTTGCCTCTCCTCTGATGTTGAGCAAGGCATTACTTTTAGAATGGCAAACTCCTTTGCCCATGGCCTGTAATCATGTTTACCGTCTCTTCCCTGACCACCTCCGCTTCCTCCCCAGTTTTCGTCTTCCAAAGGAAGTGATGGGAAAACTGACGGTTTATCAGCAGCAATTGGAGGGACAACCCATGTGTTTGCGCGAAAACCGTAGGGAAGATTTCCAAACTGCGATCAAAAAAAATAAACAAGCTCTGGTAAAATATTCTTCTCCTATTCATCGTATGTAAGTTTGAATTGATAATGGTCACACTAAAAACCTACTCTATTGTGCTCAATGAAAGCCTTCATAACAGCGTTGTATGCCTGCAACCAACAACCACACAAAAATTAATTTTAAACTAACAACAAAACAGTAAAATATAAAAATAAAAAATAAGCACCTAATTAAAAACATGAAATAGTTTCGAACATACAACATCAAATGGCCTACTAATTTGCTGAAGAAGAACAACCAAAGAGTGAACTATTAGAGCTCGTTTTCCAGCAGGGTAGAATCCTTTCCTGGAAGCCACGATTGTCGTCGGCTTCCCGCTACAAACCCGAATCTGCAATTCACCAAATACTATACTATTATCAACTCAACCCAAGTTTAAAATAAAAATATATATATAGTTGCAAAACGCGTACGTCCATTTGAAACAAGTCGTCTTCTGTCTTATCCTCAAGGAACGGACGCGTAGATCTTCTTATGTCTGCAAAACAAGCACCAACTTCATTAAGTATAAACATTCAACAAAACCATCATATTCTAGAGGGAGGGAGAGAGAGGAAGGAAAGCATACAGTGGAGAGGAGGCGTAAGGTGAGACAAGGAAAAGAAGTCGTAGAACTGCCCGAGCTTTGGAGGAGGATACATTGACACGGTTGAGGCAGCAGCTGACTCGGCATCAACGATCGAAATTGAACCCGAAACTTTGGCCCTTGCATCTGCATTGGGCCCGTCGTCGTTTTGGTGCTGCGGTACGTCGCCCTTTGAGTTTGATCGGCCAGGCGTTTTAGGTGAAGAAGCGGATGACGAACCAAAAGATGTCGTGCAAGCGACGATGTCCATCAGTCGCCGGATGTGTGCCACGGCTTGCTCTTCTGTGTAGTCATCTGTGGCCATCACCAAAGTAACAAAAAATAAAAAAATAATTATTAGAAAGTTATATAATTAATTACAAACTTGCCTTCTAAATTTTACTGGTGTTCCACTTTGCTTCTCAAATGGCAACAACGAGTAATATGAGTTACAAAATTCTATAGAGTTAATGGTGGAGTGCCTTTGAGTCTAATGGAAATCACAGTCTATTCTTATAGCATATATAAATGCAGGGACCATTAATAAAAAATTTTACGGACTAAACAAAAACATATCTACGAATTAAAGTAATGGTTTTTTTTTTTTTTTTTTTGGTGAAAGTGATGGTTTGATAATTATCTCAATTTTAGTTTATTCCATTTAAAAACAAAATAAATTGTTGAGAATAAATTCCACACAAGCATATATAGAATTGATTTGGTTTCCTGCAACCAAGATAGAAAAGATAAGTAAGACATTGTCACACGATATTGTGTGAGCCAAATTCCCTCTGATTTCTTGTTAAGGAATAGTCACCTTCTCATAGAAATGTACATGCTTATATATGTTTAGCACATCTACCTTGATAGGTAGGATGGCCAACCCTTGATTAATGTGAGTCCATCACGTGAGGCGTTAAGAGCATGTGGGACCGTGTCAAGGCCATTCTCAACAGCATGTTGGTCGTCCATGACTTTGGAGAAGATGAGAGTCAGAATAAAATGAGGAATAAGAAGTTCCAATGTTGGATAAATGGCACTAGAGGCACTCTAGTAACAACACCCTCACATGCACAACTTGAAAACAAAGATTGAGAATGATGGTCGTGACAACTCTTCTTTTGCAAGATCCCACAACCAGACAAAGGTTGGTCCTCAGGCAAACTGACGAATCTTCCTCTACAAGATCACGTCGATAGACGGAGGCTGGTCCTTATTCAAACTGGAGCCTTAAAATGCCCATGGGTTCACCTCCGTCTAGAAGCCACTCTCCTCTAGCTCATGACAATGTCAATGAGCTATAAAATTCTCTGGCTAGCTTCATCTGCCCTAAGCTTGCTCAACTATGTAGGTTCATTCCTAGTTAGGTCCCAACTTTTCTTTATCTTTTGTTGAGTCGTGGTGACTCATAACTAAGAGCCCAGCTACCGTACTGGACTTGCCTGACCAGAGCTGTATCTCTGTTCTCATCCAAAAGGCCTAGGTTAGGGTACTAAAGTCCACATCTGTCACGCTATTGTGGATAATGGGGATGACATGCTGTATGAGGACCTCGACTTATGTTCCAAATGCCACGGGAAAGGTGCCACCCCTATAGGTCCTCTTTTGGTTGAGCATTGTTGCTATGTTAGTAAGACTTTGAATCTCCTTTTTCGTTGAAGGGGAATTCATCTATAAGATTGCCTTTATTTGGTTTGGGTGTGCTTTGATACCTCTCTATGAAACTAGGCATCCAAGGAATTTGATAAAAGACACTCCAAAAGTACATTTCTAAGGGTTGAGTTTCATATAGTACTTTCTGAGGATAAGGTGAGTAATATGGTCTCTTATTGGATGTCATTATTAAAAGTAGGGTTAAATATTAGAAGAATAACAAGTGGTGTCTAGTGGTGATGGAGAAACAGCTCAGCTTGTGTCATTGCCTAGCTGTTATCTTCGGTCCTCCCTAAGTGAGAGGGAGGACCGAAGATAACAGCTAGGCAATGACACAAGCTGAGCTGTTTCTCCATCACCACTAGACACCACTTGTTATTCTTCTAATATTTAACCCTACTTTTAATAATGACATCCAATATCTCTACTCTTTTTTCTCTTGACAAGCATGTCGTACACTTACTATTAAGCATAGTTTAGGTCTCATACGTTTGTGTATATATAATTCATTTATCATTGTACTGGGTTTGAGAGAGCTAGTTGTTTTAATTTACTTGTTCTTTTCCTTTTCATGTTGTAAACAAATCCCTATCTGAAATACATAAAGATGAATACCATTACTTCATTTCAGTTTTCTATCATACACTTCCATACTCTTTCCAATGAGATTTTTAAAAATTCGTTTCACCAACCTCTTGCATGTGGCACCAACATTTTTTAGATCGAATGATACGACTTTGTAGCAGTATGTACCCCTTTCAAATATAAAAGAGGTCTTCTCTTTATCCTTCTCATGCATCTTGATTTGGTTGTACCCAGAATATGTGTCTATAAAGCTTAGGAGGTGATTCCCAAACGTAGAATTCACAAGTTGTTTTTATCCTTGGCAAAGGAAAGTTGTCCTTTGGGCAATGCTTGTTCAAGTTTGTGAAATCTACATAGTGTCTCCACTTGTCCCCCTTTCTTGCTGACAAATACTACGTTAGCCAACCACTCCAGATGCATCACTTCTTCGCTAAACCTTACTGTGAGAAGTTTATTGATCATAATTTGAATGATCTTCGTCCTGTCTGGGGTGAATTTGATCTCTTCTACACAACAACGATGTGGCAGATTATTAATCATAATATTAATGATCTTAGTCCTATCAAGTCTATCTGGCATGGACAATAAGAAGTATGTCCTCTTCTAGTTAGGTGTTGAAAAGACGATGACCAGTAGGTAACCTCAATTTGAAGGCTCAATCTATAATGCAACAATCATAGTTCTTAATATTAGCCTTTTAGGCTTTGAACCTCTAAGTGTAACTACTTAGGCTCTCTCCTGCATTGAGCCTCAATGTAGAGATGATTTGGCTTCTCCTTTATGTCCTTATAGAACATAATTTTGAGTCAAGAACATGATCTCAGCTCTTGTTAACTGTCAATGGTTCAAAAAGGCAGGTCATTGAACGACTGCATAACCATTCCCTCTGGAGTAGTAGGGATTATCTTACACATCAATGCATATTTATGTTGGTACAGTAACAGCATTGCAATTCTATAATGCGTTAGATGCACCATTGGTTCATCATTCCCAGAGAACATCCTGAAGCGAGGGAGAGAAAACTTCTTAGAATGCCTAGTCAATAAGTCCTAAGAATCCTGTTAGTAAACATAGAGGAGGACTACGTACGCATGTCCCTTCTCAATTCTTTTTCATGTTGATTAGAAAAGGTAGGCATCTGTCTATGGTGTTGCTCAATCAGCCTTTCTACCTTTTTGGGTGTTGATCACGTTGCATTCTTCCTCTACATCTTTTGTAGAGAAGCCTTCTGAGTCCTATGGGAAAGAAGCTAACCCTCTTGTTAGACTTGTCATCTTCACTAACTCCACTAAAGGCTGACACCGGAATAAGACCTTATTGCTGCGAATGGCCCCCACATTACTGCCACTACAGCTCCTCATTGAGTTACCCATATGTTGAAAAAGCTCTGGAAAGAGCTGTGGTGCGAGGTTCCATGGGTCCCCTACAACTTTTCTACTATTGGGATCATTTCATGCCCCCTTACTTTTCCCCATTGAGGGAGTAAGGCACCTTTGTTGCAGCTCTGCTATCTTGCGGCCCGTCCAGAGGGGGAACCTACGCAGATCCCAACGTTATGAGCTAGTTCTTTTCATAACCTCAAGTTAAGGTCCTAATTTGCCTCTCCTTGGACCGGGACTTCGCAAAGGAGGTTTGAGTAGATTCACCTTCTCAGGAATACCATTGTTTTCGTTTTGATTAAGCTCCTACCTCTGCATGCAGGAGGCGGTGATGAGAAGTTCTATCCGAACATCAAATCCCATCAGCACTTTCGTCCCCCAAACCACTAAACCATGGTTGTGGGAAACCTCTGGCCTTAGAATCGACCCAATTCTCCACAGTAGAGGTGGATCCTAATTGATATATAACATGTACTTCCAAAATGGGAACATGATTTGGAAGAGGGGTTTGGTTTTATTCTTTTTGCTAGGTAGGACCATAGGAAGTTGAGAGCTTTTCCCTAAATCGTTATTACTCCGAGTACGTACCATAATGATAGTGCTAGGGTTGGAAATTGTTTTCCCTGAAGTTTTCTATACTCAGAATTGAGAGATGGCTATGAGTATGAACAAGCTCCCAATGAAACAACCAATTTTGACAAAATAATTCCCCACAAGTGGAAGAAATATCTCCAGTGTGTTAGTAACCAAGAAAGAAATGACAAGACCTTGTCACACCGATATGGTGTGAGCAAAGGCTATCTGATGCCTAACTTAGACTTAATTGAGTAGAATGAATCACAACCAACGTGTTCTTTGTCTAGGCACAGTTACCTTCTCATAGAAATGAACATGTCTTTATATAGAGACTACCATGGGCTTGAAGAAGATTCATTAGGGTATATGTGGCGCTCCCTAAGTTGTTGATTTAAACTCAATGTTATCTTGCTGATTTAGTGAACAACGGTTGACTATGTTAGACGTGATAAGGGGCACCAATTGAAAGTCCTATTAGGGATGACCGTCGGTGATCATGGCCTGTATGCGGACCATGATTATTGGGATCATTATATTATGAAAATCATGTTGGACTTCTTGCCTTTTCAACCATTTCTAGGCTAACCTCACCTGTGAGCCTTTCTGGGATCGTGGAGAACATCTTGGACCTTACTCGGCCAACCGAGCACATCCACGATCTTCTGGGTAGGATGGCCCAATACCATGAGTAAAGTGAGTCCATCATGTGAGACATGGAGAGCACGCTTGCTCAACAGAGGTGTCTCCTCTGTCAGGCGAGATTTATAGGCGGCGTCCCCTCTCGCAATTACTACCTATCCCACGTAAGGGTTAAGAGCAAACGAAACCCTAGGGGCGGTTGCCAACTATTTTCACTTTAGTGCATGTGTCGTCATTTCTTGGGCCGATGAAATTTGTTTAGGATTTGAGGTTATATAGAAGAGTGGAAGAAATATGCAAAGAAATGTATATAGGCACGCATTAAAAAATTAAAACCCCAAAACCAACAATCATTCATGTTTTTACTTTTAAACTTTTGTTTTCAATTTTCTATATTTCTTCTTCCCTGTTTCATATTTTTATTAGTCTCCCCCACCCAATATTTTTTTCTCTTATCTCAATTATAAAAAGTGTAAAATAAAAACCAAAGAGTACTGATAGGCAATTACATATTTGTAAGACATTTTAAGACGACCTGGTGTGACATGCAATATATTCAATAACATCCAATGAGATAAAATAAATAATTAATGTGGTATTGCATATAATATGTAACATCATTTAGTGTTCTAGATTTTTTAATTTTTTCAAAGCACCATAATTTCAAACCAACCCTTAATATAAAAATGCAGTTAGACTAGCATTATTTAAAATAGTTATCAAGAAGACCCTAAAGGATCAAACTGAAATAAACCCAAGAATCATGTATCTTCTAATTAAATCCTTGACCAACATTTCACGTAAGTAAACCTTCCTTTTGTAAGGTGATGAGTTAAGAGTAGAGCTAATTCAAAATTTGAGTGAATTTTACAACCTATTTAATCCTCTCCACAACTAATAAGCACAGAATTTGCTCATGATTTATCATATGAATTTAATCCCCCTATTGTATTGTTTTCATGGACGGAGGGAGGTAAGGCCCAGTGGGGGCACATGCCCCCTCCCATCCCTATTTTTTTTCATTACAAATTATTCAATTAATCATTGCCATTTTTTTTTTGACTTTGCAGATTAATTAATCATATTAAAATAGTGAAAATCCTCTTTTAGTTTTTAAATGCTTCTCTGTCTTATATATTTTTATCACGCACTAATGTCTAAACCTTGTTGAGTTGCATGTATTTAGTTAATTAGTACAAATGAGCATTAAATTGTCAACAATTAAAGACAAAAATTAGACAATAGAGTAATAAACTTAGGCATTTTGTAATTAATGTTTTCAGAATTTGTAAAAGAACTAGCTTTATTTATCCAAAAAAGAAGCTCAAATTTGTTAAGGTGCCCCCCTTAGTTAAATTTCTGGCTTCATCCTGATTGTTTTGTTTATCTTTTTTTGCACATTTAACTAATGTCGACAAATTCCATTCATGCATAGTTCCATAAGTGGATTTTTGTGTGTACATTTTATTAATGTTGTTTTCTTTAGTTATTGGCAGATTTTAATGGGCACGTGTTAATGCTTTGATTTTTTATATATTGAATTTATGTAGTTGATGTGACAGCCCGTCCCGAATTAATTGTACAGTAGGTGTGAAATGGCGATAATGTCCTTGGTGGATATTTGCCATTTTGGTGTGTTGTTTTGTTGTTTTGGTGGTTGACTTTACAGAACACACACATACACCCATACTATACACTCCTGTGACTCCCTCTCTCTTCTTTCTCTCGGATTTTCTTCCATTTCCTTTGCAAGTGTACAGATGAACTTCAAAACCAACCTTTCACGCACAGATCGACATCTAGAAGGTAAGATTCGAACTCCTTGCACGCTCCTGAGTTCATCCATACCACTTTTAGAACTTGAAACCCTCGAAAACCCTAGAACCCGAGAACCTAATTTTCATGCATTGTTCATGCACTAATCATTGCGAAGGTTTCAGTGGATTTTAAGGTCTTAGGGAGCTTTAGAATACTTTCACGAAGCTCGGGGAACAACTTTGAAGGATTTTGGACGTCGGGATAGCAAGTTCTAAGGTTGGCCGGATTTTGTGAAGTTTCTCCAGCGAGATTCCATGAATTTTAGGGCTTGAAAGTGGTAAGGTTTTGTTCTACTTGTTGTAAGCTTCATTTTGGTACCAATTTCATGGAATTTGGTTGAGAAATGAAGAAGATATGAAGTTTTGAAAATTTTCCAGTTTCCGACGAGAATTCGAGTTGCAGACGACGGGGCTGACGGTGGCGGACAGCGACGGCTAGCGAGACTCACCGGAGAAGACAAGAAATATTCCGTCAATTTTGACGGAATATACTAACGGCGTCAAGTATATATAACAGTATATTCCATTTTTGGACAGAATATTCCCTAACGCCGTTAGGGTTACCACACGTGTGCCAAGCACGTGCCCGTGCATGGCCGACGCATCTAGACGTGCCTTGGCAGGCGCGTGGCGGCGCGTGGGAGGTCAAAAAATTATTTTAAAAATATGGGGATGTTCGTGAGGTTGAGTAGATCGTGTTGGTGTATCCAAACACCCCATTTGAGCATTGTATGAGAAGTTATTACCTAGTTTTGGTTATGTGCTTTAAATTGACGTTTTTATAGTTGTTTCGCATATAGGTGAGACCTATCCTGAGGACGAGCGCAGTCACTCGAGGCAAAGGGGTTACGACCCTTCCACATATCAGTGAGTGGGCTTTTGGTTTTCCGTATATACCTATATATTTGTGGTTTTTCCCAGAAAATGAAATGGAATGTTTATATGTTTTAAATGCCATGCATAGCGTTTGCCTATTTATTTATGCATTAATAGTTGCATATATGTATGTTTGGTGTTGCGGACGCACAGGTAAGTGCCAGGTAAGTTTATGGTTTATGATTGTGAATTAGTGGTTATGTGAGATGCATAGAGAGCTCATAACATGCACCCCCAGTGTTAGTGCTCCTGCCCAGAGTAGGGCACAGTCCTTCACGTGATGTTCACCTCCCACACCACACGCTCATCTTGGATCCAAGTTAGGTGCACAGTCCTGTCGTACAGACCACTATAGGTGGTTCCGACTCATAGGTGACCCGCGATTATTCGCCCAGTCTTCACATAATCGTAGCACTTAAGCGTATTTATTTACACCCAGTTCTATCGTACAGATCACTTTAGGTGGTTCTGACTCATGTGTAGGTATAGTTAGTGAGTTGGGATTTGAGCTCTAGATTCAACCGTACAGGTCACGTTAGGTGACTCCGGCTGACATGTTACTTGCATTGATTGACATTACCTGGGTTACATACATTTTATGTGGAGGCATTCGACATGGCATATTTCTGAACATGTTTTCTATATATGTGTATATTCTATTTTCTGGGAAATTATACAGGTTTTACGGAGAGGGGTTAGAATTTTTGATAATGAAATGATTTTGAAAAGCTTTGTTTTTGCCCACTCACACTTTCTGTTTTGCGCCCTTCCAGGTTTTAGTTAGAAACAACTTTGGTGGTTCACGAGGACTTGACGGTGGTTCTGACAGAACATCCCAAATGTAGGATCACCTTTGGGTGTGGTGTAATTAGTTTTCCTTCTTTTGGACTGCACTTAGGTTTTCTGTGCCTTGATTATGTTTATCACACTTAGTTTCACACTAGTGTGTTACTTTAACTAGTTTATTTAGTAATTTGGTTTTTATTTATTCGTACTTTTATTATTATCTTTTGCTTCCGCATTGTGTACATGGCTACGTCATCCTCACGTGACGGCCAACACGCCTTGATTTCGGTCGGGGTGTGTCAGTTGACAAATTCTATTCATAAAGAAATTATTATTTGTTTCATTCATTGTATTGGCTACTTTATTTGGATAATACTTAGGTAGTAAGCGTTTTATATGCTCACATTTTTATTTTAGCCCAATGATATTTTAACACATATTTCATTGTATAAAAGGAATAGACAAGTTAATTAATTTTTCATAGAAAAGCAAGGAAAGCGTGACATCTTTTGATTGGACCAAATTAAAAAACTAGTAAATAAGGTACTCACTAAGGATGAATGTTCTTGTACAATCTTATACATGTGTTTTTATGTAGTTAATCTATGTGATATTTGATATTTTATGTTATCAATTTTGTGTATCTCTGGTATAGTTACCAATCAATTTGTGTATCATTTGTAGTTGTCTACATGAGATTTTGTGGGTTAAAACATAGTCCGACTTGGAATGTTTAATTGGACTCTGAATCAAGTTATGCTGGTCAGCACCTGGAAGGTGAAGATGCCATAAAGTGAAGGTGATGTGGAAAAGTGCAAATTAAAACCTAAAGTAATTAAAGTAAGAGTGCATAGTTTGGGGGTCTCAGATGTCCTTGAGCTATGTTTCACCAAAATACGAAACTACTAAAGTAAATATTAAACGGACAAAAGTAATTTCATGTATTTGTACGAAACGCGATTATTGGAAAAACTATATTCTCCACACGCCGCCACAAATATGAAACTACCAAAGTAATTTCATGTGTGCCAGTAAGGTCGACGCCGGCACCGGAGAATTATCTTGGTCGTGAATGGTAGAAATTCACCGAAGAATTCTGGTTTTGAAATGGAGGTCGTGATCCCTCAGGTTTGGACTCTAGGTCGATATTTTGTCTTTGTTTCTAGGTTCGGGAAGAAGAGAAGGAATGAAGGATGGTGGTGAAGTTTGCCGATGTGAGCATGGTAAAGGTGGTGGTTGTTTTGTTTTTGTCTTTTCATCTTTTCACAGAGCATAGAGGGTTAGATCATTGAGAGAGAAAGAGAAAGAGAAAGAGAAAGAGAAAGATAAGGGAAGTGAGAAAGAGAGAGAATGAGAGTGAAGAAGTGGAGAGGGTACGCGGCAGAGGTGTGGACCCCACTTGGCACACACTCAACCTTCAAAGCAAATGACAACAAGATAATTTCACATTTATTGAAATTACCAATTTGCCCTTACACTGTGTTTCGTAAAATCTTCATCATAAGTCTAAATTACATTCCGCTAGTGCCCACGCGTTTGTAGTGAAGAACGGTACAAGAATGTGTGTATGTGTGTGTTTGGTTCAAGCCCAAACAATGTCCATTAGGTACTGGCCTAATTAGGTACTAAAATAAATGGGTCTACTTGACGACGTGTTTAACAAGTCCAACGAGTAAGCCAACAATATCACAGTCTGCAGCCTACAACACTAACAGTCCACGGTTGTCTCCAAAAAACAGTTGTCGACTTCCAAGAGTGCAATATTACTAGTTTTCTCTCGTTGTCAAATGTGCGTATATCATTCACTACACGTCGGATTTACGTCTAGTTCTTTGTACATTCGATTTACATCTCACTCACGCTCACTTATTTGTAAAGACATGTACTATCTAGAAATACAAGAAAATGGACAAAGAGTGAAAACAACTTAGATGTACACGTAGGATTTTCACTTAGCCTGCCACGAGCATTTTCGTAATCTCCCAACTTCTCCAACTTGTTTGGAAATCTAGTAAGGAATAGGGATTTAATTTTATAGCTCTTACTGATATGCAGAATCACCATGATGATAGCTTCAAAAACACCTAATCACCAACTTCGTAGACTCGCTCGGTAGAGTGTGTGTCTACACATTGAAGAACTGAGGGTCTTAGTATATCCTCTAGTGTCTGGATAGCTTTCTCAGATTGTCCGTCCGTCTGAGAATGGTCAGCTATGTTGTAGAGTAGATGTGTGCCAAGGCTGACTAGAATGTGTATATATTCTAAAATTTAGAGGTGAAACTGCAGACATAGTAAAAAAAAATGTTGACTGGTCTAGAATGTAGCTCTCACGAACTGGCATAAAGTGTGTTGACTTAGTGAGTCAGTCGACAATCATCAAAATACCATCTCTCAATGTGTACGAGGCAATTTGTATAGGAAGTTTATGGTGATATTCTCCCATTTCCATTCAGATATAGGAAGTGATTGCAAAAACTTGTACGGTTTCTTTCTTTCTGCTTCTATCTAGTGACAAATCAAGCAATTGCTTACATACTAAGAAATTTTCTTTTTCATCATAGGCCAAAAGTTGAAAGGCCTGACTTGAAAATTGGCTAACAAAACTCCCTGATCATCAGTATCTAACATCCAACTAATGCTCCTAAGTTCTGCTAGAAGTGGAATATGACAGGCCTAAAGAGTATTAAACCATCTATAAGATTTTCTATCGAGGATGTCAGCCATTCCATTAGTATGACTGGGGCGGTACTCGATGGTGCAATTGTAGTCCCCGATTAGCTTCATCCATCGATTCTGCCTAGGGTTAAGCTATTTCTTGGTAAAGATATACTTGAGATGTTTATGATTGGTTAAGATTCAACACATTTTTTCATAGAGATTGTGCCACAAGATTTTCAGTGCAAACACAACAGTTATTAACTCCAGATTATGGGTAGGGTAGATCACTTCATGTGGCTTCAGCTGACGGAAGCATAAGCGCTTACCCCACTATGTTGTGTCAGCACGTAGCCTTAACTATTCGGCTAACCATTAGTGTAGAATTCAAAGTTATCGCTATTGTTAGGAAGTGTAAGGATAGGGGTTTGAGTGAGACAATACTTCAGCTGCTAAAAAATCTACTCACATTCATTGTCCCATTCGAATTTGACTCCTTTCTTGGCCAACTTTGTGAACGTAAGGCTATGGGCGAGAAATCCTTGACAAAGCACCAATAATAGCTAGCAAGACCAAGAAAATTTTGTATCTTGGTAACATTTTGTGGACACTCCAAATTTTCCATTGTTGCTACCGTCTGAGGATTAACAAGAATACCATATGTTGAGAGCCCGTGTCCCAAGAAAGACACCTGATTGAACCAGGACTAGCATTTGCTAAAATTGGTGTATAGTTGATCCTCCTTGAGTTTGCTTAGAACCCATCGTAGGTGTTTGGCATGTTTGGTTTCACTCTTAGAGTAGACAAGAATGTTGTTGATAAATACTATCACAAACCTGCCGAGCTAGAGAGGAATAGTCGGTCCATCATGTCCATGAAAGCTATTGGAGCATTTGTAAACCTGAACGACATCATAAGGAACTTATAACAACCATATCAAGTCTTGAATGCAACCTTAGGAACATCAAATTTGATCTTCGGTTGATAAACATCAGACCTTAGATTGATCTTTAAGAATCGGGCTCCACAGTGTTGGTCGAAAAGATCATTAATTCAAGGCAAAGGATAACGGTTTTTAATCGTTACCTGTAATCGATGCACAACCTCACAATTATGTCTTTCTTCTTCACAAATAAGACCGAAGCTCCCCATAATGAAGTGATAGGTTGGATGAATCCCTTATCTACGAGTTCTTGCAACTGAGCCTTTAGTTCTCACAATTCTACATGAGCCTTTAGTTCTCACAATTCTACATGAGCCATATGATAAGGTGATAAGAGGGATATGTATTGTACCTAGAAGTAGATCGAGGTGAACACCACTCCTCGATCTAGAGGTATCTCAGATATATCTTTGAGAAGGACGTCAAGAATGTATGTCTTCGAGTCGTATCAGATTGTTTTCTTCTACTATGACATGAGCTAAGAAGCCTTCACAGCTTTCTCTTAGTATTCGTTTTACGTGTATGGCAAATAATAATTTATGCTTTAGTTTCCTATGTTCGTCTGTGAAAGTGACCACAATCATGCTTATCCGTTCGAAAGTTATTGTCGACAATCCACCAAAACATAATTCTGATGTAGCCAATCCATCCTTAGGATCACGTCAAAGCCTACGATCTCTAATGGAATGAGATTAACTGGCATCATTTGGTTGGCAATTAGAACGGTGAATCATTTGGATTCCTATTGGACATAGCAGACTTTCCCTTGTGGCATTGCGATTCTCATGTCTTACCTGATAGGAGTACCTTGAGTTAGAGTCAGTTGAATAAATAAGAGTGATATGGCTAAATGGGCTGCACCCAGAGCAATCAAAACTCCAGGAAAATGGCCAAGAATTTTTAACGTACCCGTGATTACGTCGAGATTATTCTGAGCATCCTAGTAAGTGACATCGTTGACATGGTCATGAGTTTGCTATCTTCCTGCATGACCTTCTCATCTATTTCCACGATTTTGATTTCCTCGACCCTAATTGCCTCTATTAGCCTACCTGTCGAATGCGTTGCTACCTAACGTTTCCTTGGTATTATAGTATTATCCATCTTCATACCACTATAAACCAGAATTATGGCACCGAGACATGACTACCTAGTACTGCCTTGTGTTTCCATTATAAGGAATCATACCGCTTGGACAATGGTTGACAGCTTTTGGATATTGAATAGTGTCGTACTTATAGTGTATAGTACCATTATAAGTTAGCTGGTGATAAGGGTCGGATCCTATGAGGTTGCTGGTAGGGAATTGCTTTGATGAGTTGATTCTATTGTTTATGAGGACACTAGTTAGCCAGATATTCCTGCTAACGATAGGTGTAATAACTTGTACTTTCTTGCCTACAATCAATATACTAACGAGTGTTGCATCAGAAGTAATTCTAGGCATTGGTGTTGTTGGAACTGCCTTGAGGACGGAAACAGGAACTGTCGTTGGATTTACCCCACAAAAGGATTTTCTGGAATCCAATCCCCATTTAGAAGATATGGAATTGTAGTCGCTTTTCTTGAAAGATAAGTTCTGCCGGTGACCAAAAAAAGATCGCTTCCCGATTTTTTCGTTGAGTCCTACTACCTTCAACACCAATATTGTCACTCAGGCCATTTTCAGAATTCTCGACACGAAGTAAAGCCTCGTAGAATTCCTTGTATGTGGTACATAGTGTAGATGCTACCAAGGAGCGAAGCTACTTGTGAGTCCTTTTCTTAAACTGGTGGAGTATTTTTGAAGGGTTGGTACTGATGGCTTGACAGTAACGGATAGATCATTAGACTTCTGGTGGTACTTATCTGCCAAAATCTGCCTGCTTCTTGTTCATGAACTCATCCATCTTCTAGGTCTTGTACTAAAGAGGCAAGAACTTACTCACAAACTGTTGCTTCAATTTATCCTAGTCTTCTCTTTTGTTTTCCAGGATTTGTTCCTTCTCATACCTCCGCCACGACTTTGCTAGTCCTTGTAGGAACTATGATGTTGTCATGATCCATTGATCAACTAGGGAAGTTTCCCTGATTTTGCATGGTGCAGAACATCTTCTCGACTACTTGGGGTCTTCATAAAAGTGATTCACTTGAAGACCAGAGGTAGTCTCCAAAACATTGTTTCGAGATTGGTGGAAAGTCGTCTGAATAGCATTAGCAATAGTCACTCTGAATTGGCCAAAATTAGGAAAAACTTGTGTGGTCTGTGCTTGACGAGGAAGCATAATTCTGGCATTAGAGATCAAGAATTGAGAGTGTTTACAAGTGTGTGATGAATGCAAGACTGGCTGAACCTATGCTCTGATACCAAACTGACACACCCCGACCTGGAATGTCTACTTGGACACTTGAATCGAGTTGTGATGGTCGATACCTAGAAGGTGATGAAGCCATAAAGTGAAGGTGATGCGGAAAAGTTCGAATAAAATAAAATCTAAGGTAACTAAAGTAAGTGTGTGCAATGTGTGGGTCTCAGAGGTCCTTGAGATATGTTTCACCTAAATACAAAACCACTAAAGTAAATAAAAAAGACAAAAGTAATTTCATGTATTTGTACAAAACACGACTATTGGAGAAACTATATTAAAATAGTCGAATTTGGGAAAGCAGAAGGTAGATTTGGATTCTGCACATTGAGAAACCTAAGGAGGGACCCCAAGTTCTCCCACGCGCTAGTTGGGTAGCCAAAAGGTCGCCGACTATAGAGCATTATACCTCCGAGTTAGGTTACCGCCACATGCCGAACTATAACTACGTGAGTTCTTTGAAAACCTGAGAATGGCTAGAATTTGGGCAGATTTTCCATGGCTCATTCCGAGCTCAAATCTTGAAGTCAGCAATTTATATATCAAATTGAAGCTTGGAACGAAAGGAATACGATTATACTTATTGGGAGTTCAATTGGTGGCTAGAGGCGGTCTGAAAAAGGTCAATAATCTACAGTCTCACCGAAAAGTTGTGGGTTTTCCATTTCTTCATCTGCGCCAAGACACATCTATTTCACATCCAATAAACAAATATTTATCTACACAATGAGAGGAAGAGAAAAGTGGTTACCCCGAGGCTTATCTTGGCCGGGAATGGTAGAAAGTAACCAGAGAATTCTGAGTTTGAATTGGAAATCATGATCCCTCAGGTTTGGACTCTAGCTCGAGGTTTTTGTCCTTGTTTCTCAGTTTGGGAGAAGAGAAGAAACAAGGGATGTTGGTGACGCTTGCCGGAGTGAGCGAGTTCGAGGTGGTGGTTGTTTCCCTTTTTCTATGTTTTCACAAGGAGGAGAGGGTTAGAGAATGCTGAGAGAGAAAGAGAAAGATGAGGGAAGTCAGAGAGAGTGTCGGAATTGGAAAGGGTACACGGGCAATGTTGTGGGCCCCCACTTGGCACCACTCCAACCAAAGAAAATGACAATAAGATAATTTCAATAAATGTAAATGACCAATTTACCCTTGCTTGCGTTGTGTGTTTCGTAAAATCATAAGTTCAAATTTTTTTTTGTTTGCGCCCACTTGGTCATAGTTATGAGCACTACAAGAATATCTGTGTGCGTGGGTCAAACAATAAGTCTATTAGGCACTAGCCTAATTAGGAACTAAAATAAACGGGTCCACTTGCCCATTTGTTAATAAGTCCAATAAGTAAGGCAATAATATCACAGTTTGTAGCTTGCAACACTAAGAGCTTGTTGTTATCTCAAAAAACAAGTTGTTGATTTATGAGAGTGTAAAATTACCATTTTGCCCTCCTGATTGTGAATTGTGTTTAAATAATTCGTTGCATATCAAATTTACGTATTGTTTGCGCTCACGTGGTCGTAAGGACACGTACTATCTAGAAAGATGAGAAAGAGATAGGTGAAAAGTATTTAGATATCCACAAAGAGTTTCCACTTAGCCCACCAAAAGAATTTTCGTAATATTTCGATATCAGGAAATAAAATACGATGTTTTGGACGGGTGTGACATTTTATATCTTGATTTTAGATTATAAATTTTATCTCCACACGTTAATTTGTGTATCTGTGGCATAGGTACCAACTTTATAAGCGTACAAGTTGGTTCTTTTACCTCAATAAGAGGTGAATTAGAAAAACCAAGCGTCATATCTAAACCAAATATGCATTAAAAGAATTAAACTTGGTATGTGATTTATGGTTTGTAACATGGTTTTCTTCTATTTTGGCAAGAATTTCTTCTGTTTAATTGATACACAGTTTAATTTTCAAATTTAGGAACTTACTAGTTTTGATAAAATATAGGGAAGTCTTGTATAATAGGCTAGCAATGGAGAGCGGTTGGATGGACCTACCTTCGACGATGGTGAGGTGGCAGGGTTTGAGGGAGAGGATGTCGACCGAATCTTTGAGTTTGGGTCCTCGCACCTGATTAGGATTTCGTCACAATCGATGTCAATTTCGAACGGTGGGGATCGGAAATGGAGGAGCACGTCCCATCCATCCCACGGTCACAATAGAATAAAAACATGGAAAGAGATCCTCTTCGCAATCCGCATCCCTTTCACCTGAGCTAATTGATCACAAAATTTGGACTATTGAAATTTGATTCAACGATTAAAATTATTATAATTTTTAATGAAATTCTTTATTTATAATCGTTGAATCAAATTTTAAAAATCTAAATTTTGTGCTCAGTTGACTCAGATGAAAAGGAACATGAAAGTTGTGATGTGTGAGATGGGAATTAAATGATATGCTTGCCTATATCACACCAATCACCAATCACCAATCACCAATCACAATAAATGAAAGGTGGGACCCAGTGGCACCAGGTACTGTACGCAGTGCAAGTGAAAAGGATGCAAAATGGAACTCAGGAGGGAGAGGCTACCTCGTGTGATAAGGAGAAATTGGTCAAATGACATGTCTCCACGTGGACTCCCAACAGCTTTCTCACGTCCAGGATCCTGTCCGTAGAGATGCCCTATGTATGCATATACATTCTTATTACAATTACCAAACACATAAAAAAACTTTACAAAAATAATAATTAGAAGATCTAATTATTCCAACCCAAATTACTTACTTTGTTACACAAAGGCTGCTTATGTTGTCTAATTAAATTTACTTTTTTACATTTTTCATGAAAATATATTGTTTAGATTATGAAGACGTATGGCATCATCTTCCGTTATAACATTTTGTTGAAATGTTTGTGATATTATATTTTGTCGAACAGTCTATCATTGTTTACCTAAATATAAAATAAACAAAAAATGTTTAAAAACAGGTGGATGCATTACATTGCAGATTTAAAACGAGGTTGTGTTTTATAATATTAGCAACCAACTAATATAACTTTGTGCATATATGCAAACTACCATATACCTAAAATGCAATGGCCAGCAGGTGATGAAATGCAATCAAGGTAGATTATGTATTTACAAGTCCAAAATACCTATTTACGTACCTTGAGAGTTACTTGTAACTCATCTGGTGTTTCGATGCTAATCTCTATTACGGTAGGCAAAACTGCAAGAATTAATAAGCAATGGAGTTAAATAACATTAAGAGAGAACACGTACATAATCTCTATTTGAAAAATGAAAAGAATAGTGTATTTGCGTTTCTTAATTACTGTCAACTACTTGTATGCATACATACATACATACATACATCCATACATGCATACATATATGTATATACACACACACAGCAAAGAACACCAACAAAATTAAAGTGATACTGTTAGACCACAAACATACAAACAAAGAAAAAGAGTTACAGAAGAGATAACATATGGTATCAAATGAAGAGAAGAAATTGAAAGTAATAATAAAAAGAAAAGGAAAAAAAAGGAGGAACCTTTCTCCTCCTTTTTCTTCTTGTCTCCCTTGGGTTTATGGGGCTTGGCCTTGCCAGTCTTGGGAGCCATTGTCCACCAAAACTAACTACTATACTGTGGCTGCTGCTGCTTTTTCTTCCTTCTAATTAATAACCTTAGCGATGCGATGATAACTATGACTTTGAAATTGAACGTATCGAACTGCAGTCTCTCTCTCTTGGAACCAAAACTCTTGAAAGAAAATGAAATCTCCGTCAGTCCGCCCACCCTTCAACTAATCAACCAGCAAAACCAAACAGAAATCCAAAGGGTTAGTGGCTCTAACGTACTTAGTTGAAAACCAGCTGGAAATTTGTATTTATGTTTTTCTCATATTTTTCTTTTTTAACAAATGAACAAGGATAGGATAGGATTGGATTGGGTTGTGTTGGATTTGAGGAGCTAGCTGAAAGAGGAGCTTTTACATGGCATGGCAGAGTGGGTGGGGATTGAAGAGCGTGAACAAGTACTGAAGTGGCATATTCTCCAGCGTAATTTAGTGATTTGATTAGAGAGTGCTGTGATGGGGACACAGAGAGTGAGTCTGTATGTTTGTCTCGGAGAGAGAGAGAGAGAGGAGAGAGAGAGAGAGAGAGAAGGATAGGATAAGGTAAGCAAAGCAGCGCCTTAGACACCCGCACACAGGGAGAACGTAAGGGTAAGCAATTAATTTCGGGCCTCTCGTTTTCCTTCTCCCTCATTTTATCACCTCATCACCTCTCTCTCTCTCTCTGTCTTCTTCCCCTTAGATTTGTTGGATTTTGTTGTACTTGTATTTTGAAACACGCTGTAGGATATTCAAAGGCCCAAGACTAGTTTCCTAAGTTGGCAGAGATTTTTACATGTGGCAAAATACGAGCCGGTATATCATATACTATTATACAAGTGGTTGCCCATTTGTTGATATAATGATATATAGCTTATGTATCTGTGTTTTGGACATACTAAAAAATTCATCCTAAGTTGGACCTGTTGGATGAAATTTCAGACCAATTACTGTTTGACATATACATTAGTTAGTGATACTTTAGAGGTTACAAGTCATTGAGTTTTATGGTTAATCTAATAAATTTACAAATAGCTAATATCATTCTTATTCATGCATTTACTAATACTACTAAAAGAAGAAGAATCATTTTCAAAAGTCAAGAGAGACTAAAATGTTGCTATACTAAATGTGTTTTCTTTTATCATTCTTATCTATCTAAGCTGAACTTCCTTAGAAAACTTGCTCGTTAATTACGAAAATGTAATATTTTCAACCAAACCGAATCGCCCATCATACAAATAAAGCTATAGAAGTAGAAACAATCAAAGAACTTTGCTAGGTGTGCACTCATAATAACAAAGTTAAAGCGAAGCCAAAAGAATGGAACCCAACAAAGAAAACGAAAATAAGAACACGATGAGTAACAAGTGATAGAATGAAGTATATATTTATCTCTCAAAGATCGGCTGCGCCTCCTGATAAGTCATCATTTTGCATGCATTTATATCTTCCTTAATTGGCGTTTTTGTGATTATTTTGGATTAAACTAGTTGCATTTTACATTATTTGGTGTTAGTGTGCAGCCAATGTGAATTTGGATCAAAGGGAAAGCAAATGAAGTAAAAACATTCCAGAAAAGATGTGAAGTGTTAAGAGATGCAATTCGGCCATTTTGGGTGATTTTAAACAAGGCAAAAACATTGAAGTCATCTATGTGGTTCCAACACCAAAACATGCATTCACATGCATGTTCACAACCTTGGCCGTGCATTCCACTACTTGTCCATCTCTCTTGTGCGCCAAAACCATCCACTTCCATTACTTAATCTACTCAGCCACATTTTCACCATGATCACAACCTGGCCGTGCACTCCCATATGATTGCAAGTCAGATTATACACTTCTAAACACCAAGCATGCAGTCACATGCATGCTAACATTCATTCCGTGCATTCCATTACCTTCCTCATACTTCATCTTTGCAGAAATCCACATGCTTGCACATTTCCCTTTTGTTATTCACCCATTATTCCAGAAAATCACTCATTCCTTGTTCATGCCGTGTGCTTTATTCCCATTTCCAGATTTGTACAAACAATTTCTGGTGCTCCAATCCACCTTTGCAGGTTCCACTCACTTGTTGCAGCAAGGGCACATGTTTCTTTGAATACATTAACACTTGTTGCAGATCTTGTCCATGCCATGCGTCCACTACCTCAGAAACCCATCATTCCAGCTGACTTATGCACTGCCATCTGAATTAAACATATTCCAGATCCAATCTGAATGTTGGAGACACATTCTTTTCTATAAAACAAGTCTCACTTCATGCAAGAGGAGTTCCGCAAGTTTTCTTCTTCAACCAGTCCATTACACACCCATAACCTCTCCCATTTCACTCCATTCTCTGTCCATTTTCTGTCCCAAGGGCAGAAACCATTCAACCAAGCCATTCTACCTTCATCCGCACCACATTTGGAGAAGCAACACCAAGGAACTCTTCAAGGACTTCAACATCAGTTTTGCTTCAAGGGTTTCTCCTTCTTAATCTTATGTTCACTCATGTTATTTATTTTTATGTTAAACCTTTGTAAACATGAAGTGTAACTAATCTTCCTCTAGGGATTCGATGTAACCTTGCAAAGTTTGCCATGTAATTAAGTTAGAATGCTCAGTTTGTCCATCTATTTCTTGTTTCATTTTCTGTTTTAATGGTGACTTAGTGTGTTGATTTTAATGTTTGATCATCATTTGAATTAATCACAAAGTTGTGTAGCCAAGATTAGAACACACATCATGCATAATCTTGGTAGATATGTGAATGAATGAAGGGAGTGTTTAGCACACATCCTGCCGAGTTATTCCCTTTGGTTTTATGAAAGTTTCTTGTACATTACATAATCTTGATTATGAACCAAAGTTGCACATCACAATTAGGTTCATGATTAGAGACATTTGATCAAATCCACACATCATATGGTTGATCATATCCAAGTGAAACAAACTCAAGAAATAGGTAGATGAATGAGTACAAACTAACTTGACAAACATGGACTTAGTTGAGCAATGGTGAAACCGAATCCCTAGCTTCATTTCCATTGATACTATCCTATTACATTAGTTGTTGATTCATTTATTTGTGTTTACTTCATTTTCTCATGCTTTCAAGTTACAACAACAAATCTGTCTATTTAGACTAGTTTGATTCATTTCCAAATCTGCCTAGTTTGTTTAGTTTGATTCATTTCTTAGAGTTCTTGCAAAACAAGTAGTTACATAGGTCCAATTAGTCCCTGCGGATTCGACACCCTTGCTTGTGCCATTATACTAAATATATTCTAGCATTAGGAAGGAATTATGCATCAACAAAAATGGCGCCGTTGCCGGGGACTGATTTCAGTCCCTTGTAATTGCTTGTTTGCTTGTTTGCTATTTTGATTAGTGTCAAGGTTCATAACTTGTCAAATTGATAACTGGAAGTTGATTTAAGTTGCATACATTTCATGTGTGGAAAAGAATCCCTTAGCCATTCCATTATCCATTGGTTTACATCAATTTGCTTTACAATCTGCTTTCGTTATAATCTGTCCATTTAATTGCATTTCGTCCAAATACAATTTCTCCCCATATTTTGTTAAGTTTTAGGCTTAGAATCTGTCTTATCTTGTGTTTTGAAGCATTTTGAGTCAAGCTCAAACCTAATTTTCGTCCAAAATTGAGTTTAGTGTCAAAACTGCCCAGTTTGTGTTTTTAGGCAGTTTTGAGAGTTTTTAGCTTGTTTTGAGTCTTGTGAATCTGTTTTGAGTCCCTTGAGTCCTTTCAAACGTTTTTAAGTTTGTTTTTATTCATTTCATTGTTGTTTGCTAGTTGATTTTCATTCACACTTGTGTATTTTATTTCAGGTAGTATATGTCAAATAGACTTGTTGAGTTAGGCCAAAGAATTGAACGGTTGAAGGGCCACACTTTGGACAACTTTGTGCCATCAAGTTCATCCATTATCCGTGAGGAAGAGGAAGGGAATTCACCTAGTTCAACAAGTAAAGAATCTGAGCAATTTAATTGGGAAGGAGAAGAGGAGATGGCGGGCAATGAAGATGAGCTTCGAGCTTTGGAGGACTTTGCTCAACCAATCATACCAAATTCACCTTCATGCATCTTGCTGCCCACAGAAGCTAGAAACTATGATCTCAAATCTTCACATTTCCATATGTTTCCTTCATTTTATGGCTTACCTAATGAAGACCCTTTAGCTCATATTAAAGAGTTTTACAATGTTGTGAGTGGTTTACCTTTGCAGGGAGTAAGTGAAGCAAATTTGAGGATGAGAGTGTTTCCTTACACCTTGAAAGATAGGGCCAAGAGTTGGTTGATGACTCTAACACCAGGTTCCCTCACTACATGGGATGTCGTGGCTAAGAAGTTCTTGGAGAAGTTCTTTTCCACTCAAAAGACAGCCACATTAAGGGGACAAATCTTCAACTTCAAACAAGATGATGGAGAACCTTTCAATGAGTGTTGGGAGCGTTTTAAAGGCCTCTTGATCCAATGTCCACACCATGGGTTACCTTTTCACTTACAAATGCAAATTTTCTATGATGGACTAACCCAAACTTGTCAATCAACTGTTGATAATGCAGCAGGTGGAGCATTGAAGAAAAAGAATGCTCAAGAGTCATATAACATTTATGAGATGTTGGGGTCTAATGCTCAACACAAAGATTTAAGGGGTAAGAAAGTTGGAGTCTATGAAACAAGTTCTAATCATGAGCTTTTGTTGCAGGTAGCTAACCTAGAAAGGAAGCTTGAATCCGTGCTCAACATGGTGCCAAAAGCAAATGAAGTGTGTGCCATTTGCAACTTACCAAACCACCCTACTCATCAATGTCCATCTAGGGAGGCTTACCCTGAGTATGTTCAAGAGCAAGTGAACCTAATGAATTCTTACAATCAAAGACCAAGGAATGATATGTATTCCAATACATATAACCCGAGTTGGAGAGATCATCCCAACTTTTCATGGAAGAACAACAATCCAATCCAAAATTTCCAATCAAAACCTGCCACTACCCTTGAGGATACGGTTAAATTGTTAGCCCAAAACACCTTGCAATTCCAACATTCCACAAATAGCACTCTCCAACAACATTCAGCAGCCCTAACCAAAATGGAGACACAATTGGGGCAGATTGCAGATGCCTTGAACCAAAGAGAGGTTGGGAAGTTTCCAAGCCAACCCGTGATACTCCAAAGGAACCAAGAGCAAGACAAAGCAATCACTACACTTAGAAGTGGTAAGGTTATTGATAATAGAGTTGGCAATGAAGTTACTAATGAATATGATCATGTGAATGCAGGTGTCACTCAAGAAGACAATGAGAAACCAAATGAGGAACCAAGCCATGCTACTTCCTCATTTGAAGCACCAAATCTTCACAAGGCCGAGAAACCATACACTCCACCAATACCATTCCCTGGAAGACTTGCCAAGAGCAAGCAGGATAAGTCATTTAAGGAGATTTTTGATATACTAAGCAAAGTGAATGTTAACTTACCTTTGCTTGATGTCATTAGGAACATGCCGGCATATGGGAAGTTCTTCAAGGAGTTAAACAGCTACAAAAGGAAGTATGGACCACATGAGAAGGTTGTGGTGTCTGAGAATGTGAGTGCAGTTTTGCAAAGAAAACTTCCACCAAAGCTCAAGGATCCAGGCAGTTTCTCTATCAACATCACCATAGGGGACAAGAAAGTAGAGAAGGCAATGCTTGATTTGGGTGCTAGCATCAACTTAATGCCTTATTCAGTGTACCTTCAACTAGGTTTGGGAGATTTGAAAGCCACCACCATTTCATTACAACTTGCAGACAGATCCGTGAAATATCCAAGAGGTATAGTAGAAGATATTCTAGTTCAAGTTGATAAACTAATCTTGCCTGCAGATTTTGTAGTGTTGGACATGGAAGAAGCTCCTATACATGATCGTGAGTTGCCTATATTGCTTGGGAGACCCTTCATGGCCACGGCCAAGACCATCATTGATGTGCAAAATGGACTCCTCACTATGACAGTGTTAGGAGAGACAGTTCAATTCAAAGTGTTTGAATCTCTTGCTCATCCTTCTTCATCTCTTGATTGTTATGCCATTGATGTGCTTGATTCACTTGTATTCTCTAAGTTCTTGCAGGCACAATCGAATGAACCCTTACAAACTGTTTTGAGTCAATCTCAAGATGAGTTTGATGAAGAAGATGCACTCATGGAAGAAGTAGCTGCCTTGGAAGCATTGGCATTGTATCCTTTGAATGTTTCACCTATTGTAGAGCCTTTAGAACCATCAATGTCACATCTAACTCCTTCCACTGTTAAGGCACCAAAACTTGAACTTAAACCACTTCCACCACATCTAAAATATGCATATCTAGCTGAATTTGAAACTCTTCCAATTATCATAGCTTCTGATCTCACCCCAAATGAAGAAGATAAACTAATTAGGGTGTTAAAAGAGTTCAAATCAGTTTTTGGTTGGTCTATTGCAGATATCAAGGGAATAAGCCCTACCATGTGCATGCATAGGATTCTTTTGGAGGAAGGGGCAAAGTTAACCCGTGAGCCACAAAGAAGACTCAATCCACACATGAAGGAGGTTGTTAGGAATGAGGTGTTGAAATTGTTAGATGTGGGGATCATATATCCCATTTCTGATAGCAAATGGGTGAGTGTTATTCAAGTGGTTCCTAAGAAGGTGGGAATCACTGTGATGAGGAATGAAAACAATGAGCTTGTGCCCACAAAGCCCACGGCCAGTTGGCGTGTTTGCACCGATTACAGGAAGTTGAATTCTAGCACTAGAAAAGATTACTTTCCTATGCCTTTCATAGATCAAATGCTTGAGAGATTGGCAGGTTACTCACATTATTGTTTTCTGGATGGATACTCAGGTTACAATCAAATTGCAATCGCTCCGGAGGATCAAGAGAAAACAACCTTTACTTGCCCCTTTGGCACATTTGCATACAGGAGAATGCCGTTTGGACTTTGCAATGCTTCAGCAACATTCCAAAGATGCATGTTGGCCATCTTTTCTGACATGGTAGAAAGATTCATTGAGGTATTTATGGATGATTTCTCAGTGTTTGGTTCTTCTTTTGATGAATGTCTTAACCATCTATCATTAGTACTTCAAAGATGTCAGGAAACAAATTTGGTTCTCAATTGGGAAAAGTGCCAATTTATGGTGAAACAAGGAATTGTGTTGGGGCATGTAATCTCTAGCAAAGGAATGGAGGTAGACAAAGCCAAAATTGACATCATCACCAATATGGTAGCCCCCACCACTGTGAAGGGAGTAAGAAGTTTTTTGGGCCATGCGGGTTTTTATCGTCGTTTCATTAAGAACTTTTCAATGATCACTCGTCCATTATGCAACCTGTTAGCTAAAGATGTTGTATTTCATTTTGATAAGGCTTGTATGGATGCATTCAATACCTTGAAATATGAACTAACCTCGGCCCCTATTATTATGGCACCAGATTGGTCATTACCTTTTGAATTAATGTGTGATGCCTCTGACTATGCTATTGGTGCAGTTTTAGGGCAAAGGGTGAACAAGCGTCCACATGTGATCTACTATGCAAGTCGGACTCTGCATGATGCTCAACTTAACTATTCCACAACTGAAAAGGAGTTGCTTGCTGTTGTTTTTGCCTTAGAAAAGTTTAGGTCATATCTTGTGGGATCTAAAGTTATTGTGTTTTCTGATCATGCAGCCCTTAGGTACTTGATGACAAAGAAGGATGCTAAACCACGTTTGATTAGATGGATACTCTTACTACAAGAGTTTGACTTGGAAATTCGAGATAAGAAGGGCAGTGATAATGTTGTGGCTGACCATTTGTTCAGGCTTAATGAAAACCATGGAGTTGGACAACCTTTGCCCCTAAATGAATCATTTCCAGATGAACAACTCCTTGTTGTTCAAGAACAAGAACCATGGTATGCAGATTTTGTTAATTATCTTGCTTGTGGTATAATGAGAAATGACCTTTCTTTTCAGGAAAGAAAGAAGTTCCTTGCCATGGTAAAGCACTACGTTTGGGACGAACCATATTTGTTTAAATATTGCCCTGATCAAATCATTAGGAGGTGTGTCCCAGAGAGTGAGCAACAAAGCATCCTAACATTTAGCCACACATTGGCATGTGGAGGCCATTTTGGTGCCAAAAAGACATCTATAAAGGTTTTACAATCTGGTTTCTTTTGGCCTACTTTATTCAAAGATGCTTTTGATTTTTGCTCTAAGTGTGATAGGTGCCAGAAAATGGGGAACATTAGCCGAAGAAATGAGATGCCATTGAACAACATTTTGGTGGTGGAACTCTTTGATGTTTGGGGAATCGATTTCATGGGACCATTTCCATCCTCTTTTGGCTACTTATACATATTAGTGGCAGTGGATTACGTATCCAAATGGGTTGAAGCCATTGCTACAAGAACTAATGATCATAAGGTTGTGTTGAATTTTCTTAAAGATGTGATTTTTTGTAGGTTTGGAACCCCAAGAGCTATTATTAGTGATGGTGGCAGCCATTTCTGCAACAAACCCTTTGAATCCTTGATGAAGAAGTACAACATCAACCACAAAGTGGCAACCCCGTACCATCCTCAAACCTCAGGACAAGTGGAGATTAGCAATAGGGAGATCAAGAACATTTTGATGAAGACTGTGAGCCCTACAAGGAAGGATTGGTCATTGAGGTTAAATGATGCACTATGGGCATATAGAACAGCATACAAGACCCCCATTGGCATGAGTCCTTATCGCCTTGTGTTTGGGAAAGCTTGTCACTTGCCAATGGAGCTTGAACACCGTGCATATTGGGCCATCAAGAAGTTCAACTTTGATTACAAGGATGCTGGAGTAGCAAGGAAGCTCCAACTTAATGAGTTAGAAGAGCTTAGAAATGAGGCATATGAGAATGCCAAAATCTACAAGGAACGGACTAAGCTCTATCATGACAAGGCCATCCTAAGGAAGGAGTTTCACCAAGGTATGAAGGTACTTTTGTATGACTCACGTTTGAGACTTTTTCCAGGAAAACTGAAGTCTAGGTGGGTGGGACCATTTAAAGTGCTGCAAACATTTCCCCACGGAGCTGTGGAGATAGAAAACATGAAGAATGGCACCTCTTTTAAAGTCAACGGGCAGCGATTGAAACCATACTTGGAAGGAGTAGAGGAAGAGCAAGTGTATCAAGTCGTAGATGTTCTTGAATTTACAACACCATGAACAAGCTACCATGTCTTGCCTAGACATTAAATAAAGCGCTTACTAGGAGGCAACCTAGTGTGGTTTGTGTTCTTTCTTTATGTTGTGTTTATTTTGTTACCATTCCATATTCTTTGCCTACTTGCATTGCATACAATTTTAAACATCGAGGACAATGTTTAGATTAGGTTTGGGGGTGGTTTGGAAGTTTGTTTTGTGTTTGTGTTTGTTTGAGGTGTTAGTTTTGGTTAAGAATGTTTGTGCATGCTAATACGAATGTATATGAGGACTATGTTTGAAAACAAACGATTGGGTTGCTATGGAAAAGAGTTGCATCTTGTTGTCATTTATAAGGCTATAACTCTTGAAATTATGATGATAGAGGTACCATACTCAAATTCTGGAAGAAGAATAGTGGAGACTACCCTAGTGAGTTATTTTGAGCCTAATTGCTTCTTTGAGAGGGTTTAAAGTGTTTCTACTCCTATCTTTTTCTTTCAATTTCACTTTAAATGATCTCATTACTTCTATTTTGATTGGATACTAAGAATTACTCTCTTTGCAGATACCATGTTTTTAGTATCATTCATGAATGAACTCAATGAGACGATGTTAGGCTATGCATGTTTTAACTACTAAAAGGCTTAAATCCCATCCCTTTGTGTGCTCCATTCACCCTTGTTGCAGCCAAACACGCTAGCCCAATTCTTTCAGCACCCACACCATACTCTACCCATTCTAGCCCATTACAAGCCATACCTTATAGTTTGGGGAATACCAAGGTGATGAAGACTAAAGGTAAATTGAGCTTAGAACAAGATTGTGGCATGTACCGAGGGCACCTATGTTGAAGATACTTCTAAAAAAATAAAAAAAAGGTTATAAAAAAAAAAAAAAGAAGAGAATTAAAATGGATACAAGTTCCAAATCTCCTCATTATAAGACATAGGGCCTGGATGCCAAAAACACAAAGCAGAAAGAAAACAAATGCAAGTGAAGAGCATGATCCTCAAGAACACTTTGGTATGCCCCAAGCTCTAGTATTTCATATCACTTCTCTCGTAACCTATAACCTAAGCCTTACATTACAATCTTGAGAAAGACCTAGCTGATCATTGAGGATGTATTCATGGGTGATGGTAAGTGTGTGTGTTATCTATATTCTTAGCATTTGATTCATTTCATGAGATCTACTCAGAAATTGTGCTTCCATTCCAGATTTCATATGTGAGAATTTTGATTCCCTTTACATAATTTCACTCATATATGGTTGTGGAGAGATTAAACCTTAGGATCTGAGTGAAAAATTTGAGTGAAATCTGTGAGGAGTAGAGTTGAAGCGAATTCTATCTGAAGCATTTGGGTATGGTGACCTTGAAGTTGTAAGACATGGAGAAATATCTTTATACGTTACAATTGATACGATTCTTTGAAGTGGCAATCTTTTGAGTTGAATGAATGACAAAATCTTCATTGGTTTTTATTAGTTTGTTTAAAGCATGTTTTAACCAAGTTGTTTGCAGATTTTGTAAATGTTTGTGGGTGTCATCACTGTAAACCCTCAGGAGACACAACTCCTCCAACTAGGGACACCTAGGGGTTCAAAGGCTTGTTGCACATGCTCAGTGCAATCGTTTGGCCAGCGAAAGTGGTTTAGTTAGATGTTTGTGTTTTGTGTGTTTTAGCTTTAAGTTTGCTCGAGGACTAGCAAAAACCAGGTTTGGGGGTATTTGATAAGTCATCATTTTGCATGCATTTATATCTTCCTTAATTGGCGTTTTTGTGATTATTTTGGATTAAACTAGTTGCATTTTACATTATTTGGTGTTAGTGTGCAGCCAATGTGAATTTGGATCAAAGGGAAAGCAAATGAAGTAAAAACATTCCAGAAAAGATGTGAAGTGTTAAGAGATGCAATTCGGCCATTTTGGGTGATTTTAAACAAGGCAAAAACATTGAAGTCATCTATGTGGTTCCAACACCAAAACATGCATTCACATGCATGTTCACAACCTTGGCCGTGCATTCCACTACTTGTCCATCTCTCTTGTGCGCCAAAACCATCCACTTCCATTACTTAATCTACTCAGCCACATTTTCACCATGATCACAACCTGGCCGTGCACTCCCATATGATTGCAAGTCAGATTATACACTTCTAAACACCAAGCATGCAGTCACATGCATGCTAACATTCATTCCGTGCATTCCATTACCTTCCTCATACTTCATCTTTGCAGAAATCCACATGCTTGCACATTTCCCTTTTGTTATTCACCCATTATTCCAGAAAATCACTCATTCCTTGTTCATGCCGTGTGCTTTATTCCCATTTCCAGATTTGTACAAACAATTTCTGGTGCTCCAATCCACCTTTGCAGGTTCCACTCACTTGTTGCAGCAAGGGCACATGTTTCTTTGAATACATTAACACTTGTTGCAGATCTTGTCCATGCCATGCGTCCACTACCTCAGAAACCCATCATTCCAGCTGACTTATGCACTGCCATCTGAATTAAACATATTCCAGATCCAATCTGAATGTTGGAGACACATTCTTTTCTATAAAACAAGTCTCACTTCATGCAAGAGGAGTTCCGCAAGTTTTCTTCTTCAACCAGTCCATTACACACCCATAACCTCTCCCATTTCACTCCATTCTCTGTCCATTTTCTGTCCCAAGGGCAGAAACCATTCAACCAAGCCATTCTACCTTCATCCGCACCACATTTGGAGAAGCAACACCAAGGAACTCTTCAAGGACTTCAACATCAGTTTTGCTTCAAGGGTTTCTCCTTCTTAATCTTATGTTCACTCATGTTATTTATTTTTATGTTAAACCTTTGTAAACATGAAGTGTAACTAATCTTCCTCTAGGGATTCGATGTAACCTTGCAAAGTTTGCCATGTAATTAAGTTAGAATGCTCAGTTTGTCCATCTATTTCTTGTTTCATTTTCTGTTTTAATGGTGACTTATTGTGTTGATTTTAATGTTTGATCATCATTTGAATTAATCACAAAGTTGTGTAGCCAAGATTAGAACACACATCATGCATAATCTTGGTAGATATGTGAATGAATGAAGGGAGTGTTTAGCACACATCCTGCCGAGTTATTCCCTTTGGTTTTATGAAAGTTTCTTGTACATTACATAATCTTGATTATGAACCAAAGTTGCACATCACAATTAGGTTCATGATTAGAGACATTTGATCAAATCCACACATCATATGGTTGATCATATCCAAGTGAAACAAACTCAAGAAATAGGTAGATGAATGAGTACAAACTAACTTGACAAACATGGACTTAGTTGAGCAATGGTGAAACCGAATCCCTAGCTTCATTTCCATTGATACTATCCTATTACATTAGTTGTTGATTCATTTATTTGTGTTTACTTCATTTTCTCATGCTTTCAAGTTACAACAACAAATCTGTCTATTTAGACTAGTTTGATTCATTTCCAAATCTGCCTAGTTTGTTTAGTTTGATTCATTTCTTAGAGTTCTTGCAAAACAAGTAGTTACATAGGTCCAATTAGTCCCTGCGGATTCGACACCCTTGCTTGTGCCATTATACTAAATATATTCTAGCATTAGGAAGGAATTATACATCAACACCTCCTCCCTTTTTATAACCTTTGGCTTTGTAACTTAATTCATATTCACAAAACATAGTATTAAATTCTAATAAAAGTATAACCCTAAGAAATGTAACAAATAGAAATGTACTGTTCAAGGCCAGCCGTTGGGACAATAAAGATAAGACTTATAAATCAATATTGTAGTATAAATTTAGGGGTGTGATATCCACACACTCCTTTTACTTCTTTCACATCTTTTGAGTTTTCAACTCTCGAATCAGATGAATTGAAGAAGATCAAATAACATAAATTAACAAGGGTTGTGTGAGAAGTAAAAAAGGGTGTGTGGATAGCACACCCTTAAATTTAGTGACGGAGATCGACCAGAGAGAAGAGAAGGGAGAGAAGGATTTAAGGAATTTTGTATATGTCATTCCTCATGCCTTGTGCCTTTCTTTATACTAATAAGGGAGAGAAAAACTTTCTCTCTGAGTAATACAAGTTATACAAGGAAAGATCTTCTAGATCTAATCTACTAGAATTTACACAATCACACTTTTAATGAAATTGGACTGGAACACTCCCCTTGATTGTGTAAATACTCAAGTAAATGGCGTATCAGGTCTTAATGTGATTACATAGAAATATTTGATGAAGTTGTCTCGTTTAGTCGGCACAATAAGCAAATGTGAGTCTAAAAAATAAACAAAAGAATGCATAAGTAGTAAAACTCACAAAACTTGGCTAGGGTAAAATTCAAGATAGGACAAAAACCCATAGTTTAAGAAGAAAGTAGACCTAGCAATTTCTTACACGACCCATTAACACGACACGAAAATAACGGGTTTTGGATCAACACAATAACTAATTGGATCGTTATTAGGTCACACGATAAGAACCTGTTAATAACGGATCCTTAACAAGTTTACACGCGAGTAACCCATTTCGACACGTTAAGAAAAAAGTTATTAAATCATTTTGAATTACTAAAAAAACTTGCGCTCTAGGTGTAACAATGATTTACACTTTAGTACTACAATCACATGAAGATTGGTGCTATGCGCATCACATACGAGTCATAATTGCCTATAGCAATCTAAGACAAGATTGACACCTACAACAAATCCAAAGTGAGGGTATCGGTGCGATGTGAACATACACATAAAGGCTGGCCCTAGCCTGAGTGAGTACTAACACCAGTCTAGCATGCACAATAAGCAGTTAACATAAATATGATTATGCCATGGTAATTCGATAATTCTAGTCAATATAATACTATTCATGGCCATAAATATAATTAAGACATCCCATAATAGTACGCATACTTGTGCATCCCGTAGGATTTATGATAATTCATAAATTTTGTCAATACGCTAATTCTTATAGACTTTAGTTTAATCATGGTTGTGACATCCCACATCGCCCAGGGGAGTGATCCTTAAATGTATATTCACATCCCTACCTAGCACAAGGCCTTTTGGGAGCTCACTGGCTTCGGGTTCCGTAGGAACTCCGAAGTTAAGCGAGAAGGGGGCTAGAGCAATCCCATGATGGGTGACCCACTGGGAGGTTGCTCGTGAGTTCCCAAAAACAAAACCGTGAGGGAATAGTAAGCCCAAAACGGACAATATCGTGCTACGGTAGTGGAGTGGGCCCGGGAAGTGATCCGCCCTGGGCCGGGATGTGACAATGGTATAATGTAAAAGATTTTATTATTATTATTTAAAAGCAAAGAACTACTCACAAATCAAGTCGTCGAGTCGAACTCGCCACTCGGGCATTGAAGATCCTTGCAATGAGTTTCACCTAGAAACAAAACCATTTATGTAAATATATAACGTACTAACGTAAATACGTGTTTTCGTACAAAGTACGGTCAATATAGAAATTATTTTCAAACGGCCAAATTTCAGAAAACGAAGGGCGGATTTGGATTCGCCATGCACTGCTACCACGCGTCACCACAAGGTGGTTGTCCAAATTGTCACATGCTACAAGCGTTGACACCCACGCATCTTCTTTGCAAGTTTTCAAAATTTTTTCGTGTTTTTCCTCCAACTTTTAGAGCTCATTTTGAGCTCGATTCTCCACCAAAATCAACATAATTTATATGGAAAGCTTGGGATGAGAGGAACAAATCCATACCAAGGTAAGGTCAAGTCATGGTTGCCATTGGCCGGAAAAAAAAAAAGTAAAATAAAATAAAAGGCTTGAAAGTGGCCCGACGGCTACAGCTTTTGTTGCTAGAAAATCGAGGAATTTCTTCCCCCGCACCTTTTTTGCCTCTAAACCCTACCAAAACAAGTCTAAAACCTTAAGATCCTTCATAGGCAATGAAAACGTAAGAGATAGTGGGTTCCCTAGGCTTACCCTAGTCGGAAAAGTCAAGAACTCGTTGGATTTCATTTGGGGACGATGGTGAATAGTGGTGTAAGCCACTGCAGGGTGTGAGGTTTTCGGCCTAGGTCCATGTTCATGGTGGTGACACACCATGAGGTTGATGGTGGTTAGAGGACTTGCCAGAGTGGCCATGTTGATATGTGGCTGGAGGTGGTGATCTTACGTAGGAGGAGAAAGATGCGGAGAAGGGGGCGGTGGGCCCCACATGGTCCGAATTCGATTCTGCTTGCGCCTACATGTTCGTTTCATTGAGCACTTAGAAGAATATGTGTGTGCGCCTTTGGGTTAATCCCAATAATTAATTAGCTACAAGACCTAATTAATAATATACTAACGTAAATTGGCCTACTTGCCCACTTGCTTAACGAACCTAACAAATAAGTCATCGATATTATAGTCTACAGTCTGCAATACCAACAACTCATTATTGTCTCGATAAAAAAGTAATAAGTTCCCGAGAGTGCAAAATTACCATTGTGCACCGCATTGGGAAACATGTATAAATCGTCTGATTTATGCCTTTTTCGCGCTCATGTGAATGTAAGGACATGTACTACCTAGCAAAATGTGAAAAGAAACAGATAATGACATGGACACAAGTGTCCACAAAGGATTTCCACCCGTTAGGGTATTTTTGTAATTTCCTGAGGTTAAGGAGTAAAATAATATTAAATTTGGGACGTGATGTCACAAATACGGTGGGCTACAAATGCATATTCAGATATGATATGGTATAAATATTTTATATAATTATATTTTGGCCCATAGAATATAATACATAGGAGTTTTCGTTTCAAGAAACCGACTGTTTAACCTCCCCTCATGTGTTGTTTCGTTATCCTAGAGAATTTGGCTAATTTTTCTATAAGAATGATTTTTGCTTGAATTCTTAAAACATGCCCTCAGGGGTAATTCGGTGGTCATTGGCCTTCAAACTAGTTTCATATGGAAATTAAGGAGTCTATACTTTTGTCAATGGCAAATTACCTTGGTGCTTATAATTATTCTTTTCAACTCATTGCGTCATCGGTTTAGACATTCCCTCTTATCTCTTAGGCTGATTATATTCTTTTGAGTCTATTATTGTTTTTTCACATAATCAAACTAATAGTGAATAACAATAAACTTTGTCATTTGATTAAACTAAAATAAAAGTTTAACATAATGAATAATTCTAAAATATTATATCATATGATTGGCTTTTAGGACATACTAAAACATCTTGGCACAAACCTTATATTCTTGTGTTCTAAAAGCATGCAACAGTTGTCCGTTCTAGTGCCGAATTTGATTATTGATTTTTTTTCTCATGCATGTGCTAAGATGACATTGTGGAACAAAAAATAATTCGGAAAATCTTAGAGCTAATACGTGGACTTTTATCTACAACTGACAAGAATGCCCTTCTTAAATTCCATGTGCAGTTCAACCCTCTTGAAGACCTTAGATGTTGACTATGATTTCTCCAATATCCCCTGCCCATGGCAAGTAGATAAGATAAGAGAATTCAAGATAAGATTAATAACTAATTCCTATCTTCAAGTTTTTCTTATATATATACTTATTTGAATTATAACACGTGGTCTATTTGCTCATGTTTAAAGACAAGATCTTCATGTGGCCACGTACATGTCTAGATTTGGTTACAAAAGAAGCAATTGCATTAAAAAAAAATAAGGGCATATAGTGAACACGAAGAACGAATACAATAACCCATAAATAATAAAGAAAAAACAGTGGCCGCTTAGTATTATGGTATAGTGATATTCCTCTTCACTTGTAAGTGCGAGATCTTAGGTTCGATTATGTTCAAAATCAAATTTGAACCACATTATTATGGTTAGACCAAAAGCTTAGCCCATTCCTTCTCTCCCTTAGTGTAGACAATATCGTTTAGTAAAAAAAAAAAAATACAAATTAAGCCTTGTTTGATGGGTTTTTTTGGTTTTAAGTACAAGCGTAGCTAGAAAATTAAGGTGCGGCGGTCTTAGGATGAGGAAAAAGGCAAACGGGAAGTTCCTTGGCGGGCATGGGCATTGGTCAACTACGATCTGCTCGTTGGGAAGAACTTTCTCCCATTTGAACCTCTTCACCAAGTTGTGCATGAACACTAGGATTTCCAATCGGGCGTACTCTTTGCCGGGGCACATCCTAGGACCTCCCCCAAAGGGCACAAACGTGTATGCTGCCGGGCCATTTCCTTTAAACCTTGTAGGGTCGAATTTGAATGGTTCTGGGAAGTAAGCTGCATTCTTGTTTGTCGAGTTTGTGCTCCAATATAACTGCAATACGCCATACAAAATTAAATATTAAATTTCAGTTCAAATCTCACGGACAACACTCGTTGAATAAGAAAAGAAAGAAAATATTATACATGCATAACTTCCAGCCCTTTTGAATGGTGAAACCATTGAAGACAAAGTCAGACAAGGCTTCCCTGAAAGCTCCTTGAAGAGGTGGAGCCAATCTGAGAACTTCTTGAGCTACGTTCCATGAGTATTTCATCTTATGTAGGTCATCCCAGTTCAGCAACTCCCCTGGGGATTTTGTGCGATCTCCATTTGCTCTGTTCATTATATTAATTAATTGATATAATCATCCTTTTTAATCAGTGGCAGATAAAATCCAATGAAAACACTAATATTAGTAGTTATTGAAACTAACAAGGGTAAATAGGTAATTGCCGGAGGCGACTATTAAATTTTCACCTTTTAAGAAATAAACCAATTTAATAATGAATGATCGTACATTTCTTAGATACCAAGAGACCTAGATAACACTTTTGATATGTGGTAATGATAGATTAATTACGTAATATATTGGTTAATCTATTAAAGTGTATAGGTTAATCTATTAAAGTATGTTTAGTCAATTATAGATCCCCATGTGCTAACAACAAAATAATGTATCAGAAAATATATAACATAAAGGCTGGTGACTTGAATGTACAATATTTAGTGTAGGGTTTGTCAGCTAAATCTCAATTTTAACCTGCAGGCCTTAATAATTATTAATTTATTAGGTAAAAAAGTATCTTCATTACCCCACAAAGAAAGAAAAAAAACCTAATTAGATAGGTTTAGGGAGTTAATTAATAATTACCCTTGTAGACTTCGTCATAAATGTGAGGAAGGATAAATTTTTCCATGGTCTGGTCTCATTAGCTGATCTGGAGTTCCACCCATAATGACTTGACACCCGTAAACATTTTTACAGAACATGCCGTTTAAGAATTAAAAAATAAAACATATTGGGGTTTGGGCCCCACTAGTCTCTTCTTCCTATCTCCCTTATTCGGGAAAGGCCTTTTCATCTCTACAGCACCGGCCTTCTCTCTTCCCTCTCCATCGCCGTCTCTGTGCACACTAGCAACCAAGCAATCTCTGACCAAAGCTTCACCAACACCTGCATCTGAACGTCTGCTACTGCCATCACCAAGATAACCCACTCAATGTTTATGCCCTCCACCCAACAACCACATCATGCCCACCACTATGAACACCCACCCGAAACTACAGTCTTTATCACCCAACTGAAATATGAATTTGATACTATCTTCTTCTTCTATAGTCTTTCCCAACTGAAATATGATTTTAAAAGAGTTGGCATAATTTTTGAAATTAATTGTTGATTTATAATTTTGAATAATGTAAATGCAAAAATCTTGAATGTTTTTGTCGGAGATTGCTTGGTTGCCGGGGTGCATGGAGACATCAAAGGGAAAGGAAGAGAGAAGGTTGACCGATGTTCAATTCATAAAAAGCCTATCAGTTTCTCGAAGAAGGGATATAGGAAGGAGTGGGTCCAAACCCCAATATGTTTTATTTTTTATATCTTTAAACAGTGGGTTGGTTTTAAAATGTGTATAGGTGTCAATTCAAGGTTTGGTGGAACTTCAGTCAGCTAACTAATGAGCCCGGAACTTTGGAAAAATTTTCGTGAGGAAGGTCGGCAAGATACTTGACAACAAAATTGCTGGTAGCGCTGGCGGTGTCATGGCCACCGATCAGCTGCCCCAAAATCTTATCGGCGATATCGTGTTCCTTCAAGTGACTTCTGTGCTCGTCGCACAATATCAACAAGTGACACAATATGTCTTGCGTCGGCGACGCTTTGCCCTCCGCCAAGTCTATCTTCCTCTGCTTGATGATCTTCGTCAGCTCCTCCTTGATGAAGTTTGACGCCTTGATCGCTTTGTGAAACGGAGTCCCCGGGAAATCCAGAGGGATCGATATGATTCCCGAGGCCAAAACGGCGAACGGATCACCTAGCTTGGCGATCTCAACCGAGTCCTCCAGGCTCACAAATGACCGTGCAGCAAGCCGAAAGGTGTAGCTGTTTGTTCAAACATATAGATATAACATATCCATATGTGATCAGAATTAATATATAGTGGTGCATTACGTATGTTAACATAAATCGCTTTTCTAATAATAAAATAGTAGACGGGAACTTACTTCTTGGCAAGGGCAAAACTTCAACTTGCTTCTTCTTTTCCCAGCCGTCAGCGAAGTGGCGTTGGGCGACGGTGTCCATGATGCCGATGTATCGCTGGAGAGCTTGGGAAAAACCTCAACTTCCTTCTTCTTTTCTCATCTTCTTGGCCTCCTCCTCGGAGGAAGTCTCCATAGAAGCAAAGCCGGTCCTGAGATTTCAAGGATCGTGTGCAAAAGTGAATTGGAGGCCTTAAAAAGTACTAAGAATTTAATTTTTTTGTTCAAAATAATAATTTTAGTTTTCAATTGAGCTTCTATAAATTCTAATAGCACAAACAAATTTAACAAATCAACAAATGGAAAGGTGGTGTATTGTTTTTCTTTAACTATTTAGAGGGTTAGGGTTCGAATTTTCATGTTATTGTGTGGAATTTTTATATTATTTTGTGGAAACTTATGCATTTAATAAAAATATAAACTGATAACAAAAACAAATTTAACAAATCAACAAATAGAAAGATGATGTATTGTTTTTCCTTAACTATTTAGAGGGTCAAGTTCAAATTTTCATGTTATTATTTAGAATTTTTATATTATTTTGTGGAAGCTTATGCATTTAATAAAAATATAACAAATCAACAAATGGAAATGTGGTGTATTGTTTTTCCTTAACTATTTAGAGCGTCAGGGTTCGAATTTTCGTGTTATTATGTGGAATTTTTATATTATTTTGTGGAAGCTTATGCATTTAATAAAAATATAAACTGCAAAAATGGTGGAGATGAGTTTTGAACCCATCCCTAAGCCAATGTAAAGAAGTAATAATTCCATTTGCACTAAAGACTCATGTTTGTAATATTCTACACATACTACTATATATACGTAAATGCATGCAAAATTGAAAAATTGGGGGCCCTTCCGATTTAGAGGGCCTGTGCGGTAGCACCACTTGCACCCCTCAGCGCCAGCCCTGCATAGAAGAAGGGAAGAGCTTGTTCACGGAGCTGGGCCACCATCCAGCGACGAGCTTGTTCTCGTTAGAGAATAAAAACTTGTTGTAGGCTGCACCGCAGAAGATGGCGGCCTTCCCGCCGATAAGGGAGGTCTTGAACACTTTGGAGGAGTATTTGGTCATGAGGTCGAAGATGAACTTGCCCGGGTGACCTTTCCATCCTGTGGCTAGGAACTGGTAGGTCTCGCCGATCACTAGGTAGCCAGCTTTGCCAGGCGGCAGGTTGGTGCCGACGAATTGCGCTTTGTGCCAGTAAAAGAGCACGGAGAGAGAGAGAGTGAAGAAGGAGACAAACCCCAAGAGGAAGGTCAGATAGAAGTACTGTGCTCCGTTTTGTTGTTTAAGAAGTGAGGAACCTGCCTTGAGTTTGTTTGTTTGATTGATGGAGCTGGATGTGTTGTGGCCCGTTTATATAGGTAGATTTCTTGTAATGTGGGAATTGCGTGGAGAGAGAGAGAGAGAAACAGAGAGAGAAACAGAGAGAGGGAGTGGCTATATCAAAGTCAAATTAAGCTGGCTCTTACATATCGAATCATGTTTTGGTGTAGAAAATTTTCATTATGTTGGGAATATGGGTGATACACTATATGTCAATACATAAATGAGGAAAATTTTATTTTCTAAGTTGTTAATTTTTTAATACAAGTATTTTATCACTTGTATAGTAATACATGATGCACCATTCCGTATTCCGAATACATTGAAAAATTTCTGAATTCGGTGAGATAGCTAGAAGGCATATTTGGGCATGATGATGAATGTGAAGTTACACTTCGAATTATTATTATTATTATTATTATTATTATTATTATTTTATTTTGTTATTTGCCAACTGGAACAAAAACAGTCCAGTCTCAATTGCACACCTATATGCGTGTGTATAATGTTCCTAATTTTTTAACCATAAAAAAAAAAAAAGAATCCTAATTTAATATGTCAACACGTTTTATCCTTTATTCTATCAATTTTCTTTTGATATAACAAACAAGCAAGAGAATCAATATATGTATTCATGTCAGGGCTGTTGTTTCATGCATGTCTGGGAGATTTCACAACTGTACCAACCTTTTGGCTTATATTGTGGTGGTGGGCAGCGAGTATGGCCAATATGATTTTTTTTTTGAGAGCATTTTTGAACCTTTATACGAACTGGCATGGTGGGAATAATTTAAATAAGTGCAATGATAACAATATAACATTCTTCTGAGACATCATTCTCTAGAGGCCAAATATGATAAGTACTTACATGAGATGTAAATGAGTAAGTGCACTCTTTCATTATTATTAAAGCAGGCCAATATGATATTCTTCTGAGATGGGCTTGGTAATAGTGAGTCTCCCATACCTTATAAAGAGTTTCCTCCAAAACTCTCGAATTCCTTGGGGGGATATGAAATTTGTCAAAAGAGTGGGTGATGCTATTTGATTAAAGACCGGATCAAATGACCTTAAAATCAATCAATTTATATTCGTTATGTATTTGTTTACCGATAAATTTGCAAACGCTCCAAAACTTGACAAAAAAAGCCGAAGACTTTAGTGTCCGTACTTGGTATCACAATCCCATAGATTGTCTTGAATGGATTGTATATGTACCTAAATAGTCTCACTCGCACAATCTTCCTATTGATAATGTATCATTGGCAGAACATGTTAGATAAGTCTATCATAAAAAGGACAACACAAACAACATGTTCTTATTCCTTTGTTGAATTGTTGACCCTAAAAACTATCAAGCCTATGTGGGGTGTAGGCCGGGTAACTAATAAGTTAACTACGTATTTCGGTTGTGTGCGGGGCGTGCCAACTCGTCGGCCAGGGAGTAAAATATGTTAATGTGGTGTTAAGCGCGTTGCTGACTTTTTGATCTTGCGACTATGTCCGAGGGAGGAACACATCTAGGCCTTCGAGTTCTAGAGCCTGAAGACAAGGTTGCTAGTTCTATAAAGTTCAATATCAAATTCAGCTGTCAATGTACCGAATGTAGTAACCTGGTAACACCTCACCTCACCGAGAAGGCTGATGAGATGACCTCTACCAACAAGGACTCAGAAATCCTTGTTGACTAAGACTTGGATACATAACTAGTCGGTTTCTCGAAGCAGTGCTATTTATCCAAACTGAAGGTGCTTCTTCATCGGCTGATTCTACAGCTCCAATGCTGTTTATCCAAACTAAAGATGTTGCCGGTTGCCTTCATAGTGCTGTTTATTCAAGCTGAAGATGTGTCGGCGGGAAGAAAGAGGGAGAGGAAAAAAATCTTAGGCTTGTTGAGAAGTTTTGCGCAGGGCAATTTGTGTGTTGATTTAAAGGGACTTTTGTTATTTGCAGCTTTGAATTTATAGTAAGTCTCCTTGATCGCCAATCCAATAGAGACCTTTTTCGAATATACTCCCAAAGACAATATCAAAATAACTGATATTATCCTTAATATATTTCAGCAAAAATCTCCCCACTCTACTTATGCATATAGACTTTTACAAGAGGAACAACAGGTGTCCTTTTGAAATCTCGAAGTACCCTTTCACACAGCATGCATATTGTGATCCCATCATCAATTCTTATCACTTCAAACTCATTTGACAACACCCATCACCATGCAAAAAAGGCCTAGCCTACCTAGGCTTCTTATCTCATCATTATCCAAGGCCATCAAATCCTAGGCTTATCACATCATCACCAAAAGCCTAGCCTATCTAGGCTTCTTCATGATCTATCTATGCATGCATTAATCTCATGAAATTAATCCTTTTGTAGTTGTATTACCGCTAGACACTATTAGCAAAACCTCAATCATTCCAATCTATACACCCATATGCCGAATATGCCAGACCATTCTGAACCGTACTGTTTGCTTTTAAGTTGGAGATATGATTTGCATCTCATTGCATCCCATTTATCTTGTACAAGATAATTCATTATATATATATATATATATATATATAATATTATGATAAAAAATCATAATATTATCCTTTAACAATAACAAAATTATCTTCACTTTTTATCCGATAGTGTGGAGCTATGCTTACTCAATAGTCTTGATTGCACGGGCTGATAGTGCAAATTTGGGCCCAAACATGAATGAACAAAGGAACTTGAGAAGATTACCACAAAGACATGGATACTTTAAGTGCCATAATTCTTTACTTACAAATCGTTGTACGAAGAAATAAGAGTTGCTTTGAACAACTCTTAGTTAACACAAACACTAGTGCTTTTTTCTTTGTTAAGTGAACAAAGAACTTGAGAAGTAGGCACAACGGCATGGAGACTTTATGTGCCATGATTCTTCACTTACAAATTGTTGTGTGAAGAAATGAGAGTTTCCTTGAAGAACTCTTGAAAGGTTGTAATCTTGTTTAGAACAAGATGGTTGCTTGACAAAAATAGTTCATCAATATGGACTTATGATGATTTTGAATCATTGAGAGTTGTAAGTGTAAACCATTTCACGAGATGAAAACTAGGCTCGGACTTCACCTTTGTATCCCTATCCGAATGGTTCACTAAGTTTATTCTTGTCTATTCCTGTAGAAGCTACAAAAACAACCTAAGCTCAAATAAACCCAATTTCAACCTTTATCGAGGTAGTGGAATCGAATATCATTATGTCATCATGTAGTCTTGCACCATTTTAATCCACTTCCTTTTTGGCTTTGCTATAAGTGCATCTCTTGTTGAGTCAGTTTTTCTGTACAATTTGTTATTTCAACTCCATGTCCATGTGATGTGATATTATCTATTTTGCCTCTTAAAAATGTAACTGCAAATGGGCCATTAAACAAGTGAGAGATCATTTTCGATGAAAACTACGAGAAAGATGTTGAACCAATCAAAGCTTAGTTTAGTTTTTTTCCCTAATAATATTTTGTTTAATGCTTTGACTATTGTCTATACGAAGTCTTGAATTTGATGATGAATTGATGGAAGACTGAAGAAGTTAGAAGGGTAGGTTTTATCAGGCCTATGGGAATATGTACCAGCACAAGGATGTGCCAACATGAGTCCTTTCGTGCTATATTTTTACTCCTACAACTATCAGTAGTTGTTGTTGCATTAGTTGATTTTTAGGGAAACAGATTTGTTCTTGAGCTATCGTTCAATAATTGTCCTAACTAAAATTGGATAACATTTATTTGATTGCATTCTTTTGGTTAAATTTTGCAATTCGGTTTGTTTTAAGTTTCATACACTTCGCAGTTTATTCATTTAAATGTTATCATAATTTTAGTACTTAGCAGATTAATTTTGTCTCACCATGTGCATGCTTTGAGTATGCAGTGTAATTTTGTCTCACCATGTGCATGCTTTGAGTATGCAGTGTGCTTATCATGTGCATGTGTTGAGCATTTTGTAAATTTGCTACTCGGTTATTTCAAAGTGTTATTTTTGTACATCTCAAATGTGCATACTATGCGCATAATGTGAGCATGGTGTGTACATGCTATGTGCATGTTATGTGCATTTTATGTGCATTGCTTGATCATGTTTTGCGCTTTTAAAAAGGTCAAATTTGGTTTGTACTCAATTATTTTAGTCTAATTTTAAACTAACGCGATTAACAACATAAAATCGCATGCTGTAAGATTTGAACTTATGACATCGGGCTTTGGAGAAAGCGAACATTGTTAATGTTAACAAAAACTTGTCCCTTTTCCATTCATTAACAAAAAAGTACATTAGAACTTAATTTGAAGAAAAGTAAAGGAAATCAAGAAAATTTAGTCCCTATTAGAACCATTTAACATATCTCAAGAAAGTGTTCATTTCCTGGTGCCATCTGTACGAATTGCAGGTATTGAATTTGTCGTGGTGGCAGTAATCCCAATGGGATTGGAGTGTGAATAGACCCTATGCACTTCTACAGTCGGTGCATGGTTTGACGGCATCATTGTCCTTGTGCAGTTTTATTACTCTTTCTCTAACATCCCTGTCCATCCAAATTAAGTGTAAAGATCGACGAGCTCTTTCCCTACATTGCATTTACCGTCACCAATTTCTGACAGTTCAGAGAATGCAAAAGCTCAAGCCCTTTCGGTTTTTCATCCCCCCTTGGCAAACCATGAACACATCGTAGACATATGTCGATGGTTGATGACCCTTGGAGGTCGGCATTTGAAAATACTCAATTCCAAGTTTAGGATTTTATTTTTGGAAGTAGCATTCCATGGCTTAGGTGTAGAGTGCCTCGAAATTGTTGCACTTCTTGCACCATTTGAAGAACCTGGATAGTTATTCATTTATGCTCTATGAACTTAGCGGGTTTACCCTTTCAAATGTCCAAATATTGATTTCTTCGAAGATGCGATTGTGTTGCCCCATATGATTAAACTTCTTGCACACCATTTTGGCTAAACTGAGGTCATGAAATGACCGGGAAGCTACCTTCGTCAATAGTTCTTGAAGAAGCTCATCCGGAAGTGCTTCTATGAAACTTGGGGTTGTTGTGCCTTGATCAATCGCTTTGGTTTTCTTCATACTTGTCCCTCTCTTCATCGTTCTACAACTCGATGAGGTGTTTTGTGCTTTGAGAATCATGAATAAATACACCACCTCTCATGTAATACAAATGTCATCCATGCACAATAACCAAATGAATTAATTAAAATTCACCCAAGCAAGACAAGTGCATATTGTGTATAGACGTTGACTATTATTTTTACTTTTTTTTATTCCTTAGAGAAACCAATAACCCTCTTTTCATAATTAGCACAACCCTAGAGAAACCAACCCAACCACCAAACCTATCACACTCATCCATTTGTACTTTTTTGATTCCTTGACAAGATAAGTGCAGATGTTGTGCAGGTCTTGTGCATGACATAAACATGTCCCAAAAGTCCCTTTTCAAATTACTATATACACATACATGCACACAATATGCATATTATATGTCCGTCATACAAAAGGCATGCTCATAATATGTACATTTTGTCCATAAATTTGTAATTAAATAATTATCAAGAAACTAGGGGTTCATATTGGAGTACGTACGTATATGTGAAATTAGGCCTTTCAAATTCTTAGTCTTGTCATATAAATAGGGTTTAATTTTAACAAAATAAAAATAAGAGTGGCTCATCATGACCACAAAGTGGCACAATAACCAAAAGAAATAATTTTAAAAACCAAACCATGCAAGCACACCATTAGTCAGGATTGCCCCCTAAACCCTACCATTGGGTTTACCAAAATTTGACATGCACATTATATGCACGTCATTCATGTGATACACGTTGTATGCACAACATATACACATGATACATACAATTTCTCCACAATTTCCACCTAGGGAATCTCTTAAACACTTGGTGCCAAAATGACTCCATAGAGACTTAGTGATAAGACAAGGTAGATTATAGGGTTAGTGATAAGACAAGGTAGATATTGGGTCTTAATAAGTGGATGAGATTCGATTTCGAAACTTGCATGGTAATGATGACACATTGAGTGTCATCTATTACTATCATAAATTGATGGTTTTTTGCAATGACGACTTCTTTTTGTAGGGTTCTTGATGGTTTTTGTCAACAAATGAAAAATAGAAAGGCCATATAATTAGGAAGTAAATTAGTACATTAGAAAAGTTGAGGAAATGAAAACTTTGTGTTGCAATTTAAACGCAACTATTACAACAAAATGAAACCAAAATAAAGTCTACCTATCTTTAACACAATTTATCACAAAAAATATTAACTTCTTGATGCCATTTGTAGGAATTACAGTTGTTGAAATTTTCATGGTCAAAGAAATCCCAATGCTACCGGATTGTGAAAGGACCTTGTGGACTTCCACAATTGCTGCATGCTTGCATGGTAGCATTGTGATCATGAAATTGTAGAATGTCACTTATCACTTCCCTGTCCACCCAAAGACTCGACAAAGACCAGAGAACTATCTCTCGATATTACATTACACTCAACTGTCCTGGTTTGGGAGGATTGAGAGAATATAGAAGCTTAAGGCATTCATGCTTTGAATCCCCCCGTAGTACACCAAGATGACATTGTAGACGTACGTTGCTACTTCATGACCATTTGAGATCGTCATCTTTATACCCTCAATTCTGGCTTCTTTCATATTGTCTTGGAAGAAGTATGTTATCCCTAGCATGTACAAGGTGTTGGAATTGTCACGCTCCTTGCACCGTTTCAAGAACTGGGAGACATCTTCCTTATTGGTCCATGAAGTAAGGGGGTTGAAACCTTCAAATTCCCTAATGTTGATGTATTCAAATATGCAGTCGTCTTAGCCGACTTCGTTGAACTTCTTGCACAACATATTTGCTAAAAACAGGTATTTAAAAGACTAGGAAGTAACCTTTGTAAGTTTTTGGAGAAGAAGTTCGTTGGGAAGATATTGTATGGGCATTGAGGTGGTTTTGGCTTTCTTCATCTTTTGGACAAGAACTTGTGCCTTTTGGGTTGAAGAACCTGGGATTTTGACTTTGTGTAGGCATAGAGGTGGTTTGGTTTCAAGAAATTGTGGTTTTCAAATAAAACACAAACCCTTAAGAAGACAACTTAAATAGATGGTTTGTATCTTTTGGACAATAAGGGGATGAGACATGACGATTTGCAATAAAATCAAGCAATTGGAAAGGAACGGTTTTGACATGAATCTTTTTTGGTGAAGTACATCTTTTTCCGTTCAAATACCCAATGGCAGAGCTACAGTGGGCTTAGGGCGGGGGGGGGGGGGGGGGGGGGGGTAGGATGCCCCCATTGAGAATTTTTTAAATTTTTAAAAAACTGTATGCATTCCAATTCCCTATGAGTAACACTAGTTAAATAACTTTAAAAAATTGTCTTTTCTAATCAAATTGATATGGTTCTGCTACGCAGAGTTGGGTCATATTTTATATCTTTTTAAATCCAAGCCAAAACGACATCGTTTTGGTCCTGGTAAAAAAAAAAAAAAAGTAAACGAAATGGCATCGTTTCGTATATGTTTCAAAAAAAAAAAGAAAAAGTATGTAGTCCCCCCCCCCCCCCCCCCCCCCGCGCCACCAATTCTATCTCTGTTCCTTTTTTTTTTTTTTTTGCCTTTGCTAATCAGAGAGCAGCGTGGTGTTGCTCTGCCCCCAAATTCCCAGTAGCTTGAAACGGAATGGAACAGGAGCAAAGGTGTTGTTCCCAGCCAGTCCAGTGCAGCCACTCTCTAGCCGGCATATATATATTAGGTAAATTTTTTAATTCCTAAATCTATAATCCCTATCCCTAATTAATTATTTAAGACATTTTTTTGTTTAATTGGTATAGAATCATATGGTAATGCACTAATATGGTTATTGGTTATTGATATGAATTCTATGATTATTGATGAATGAAATTATTGTTTAGGGTAAAAATTATGAAATTATTGTTTCGTATATGAATTCTATGATTATTGATGAATGAAATTATGAATTCTATGAATATGGGTATACATTTATTCATATGACGAATTGAATTAAATTTATATTTGTTGAATAATTTGAATGCTTATTGGTATTGGTTAATTGAATTGTTGGTTGGATTAGTTATTAGGCATATTAGTATAGTCTACTCTAGGATTAAGAGTCTAAGAATTTTATTGGTTGGATTTGTCTTACACAACTGCACAAGGTATTTTATGATATGATATTACTTTATTATTCGTTTTTGGCATTACAATTTAAAATTTAGCTTTCTAATTTTGAGATTTTTATTCTATAAATTCTACAAATTACATATGAACCTTATATCTTATTGTTATCAATATGATTGACTTTGTAAACAGCAACATCATGGAGGGCTTTTTCAAAAAAATACAACGTCGCCATCCCCAGTTATTGAAAAAATAATGATACTCGGGAACAAGATAGTACAACATTTATTTTATCAAATCTTCAATTAGATCCTGGTAAGTGAATTCGAATTTTGGATTACAATCCTAATATTCGAGATCAAGTACAAAGAGCGTATGTGCTAGCTGGTCCTCAACAACCTAAAACCCATAATTTTCCTTACAAGAAATATGGAGACACATGAAGACGATTCAACCTTGCTTAGTTTGATGATTTTCCTACTTGGTTGGAATATACTGTAGAAAAAGATGTTGCCTTTTGTCTGTGTTGCTACCTTTTTAAACCAAACATTGGAGAACAAGCAGGTGGTGATTTCTTTGTTAGTGAAGGATTTTCTAATTGGAAGAAGAAAGAAAGACTTCTAATTCATACTGGAGGCGTCAATAGTGCATACAATCAAAGTAATTTTGAATCTTTAAGAAGTCAAAAGCAACATATCCAATCTTTTTTCTCTAAAATTCATGATGAAGCTCAAATTCAATATAGAGCTTGGTTGAATGCATCAATCGATTGTTGTTGATTTCTTTTGAGACAAGGGCTTGCATTTCATGGTAATGATGAATCTGAACATTCCAGCAACCATGGAAACTTTCTTGAGCTTCTACAATTTCTTGTTGACCACAATGAGGATGTGAAAGCCGTTACTTTGAAAAATGCTCCAGAGAATTACAAATTGACATCACTAGATATTCAAAAAGACATTGTAAATGCTTGTGCAACTGAGACCATCAAGGCTATTATTAAAGACATTGGCACTTTGTTGTTCTCTATTTTGATTGATGAATCTTGCGACGTATCAACAAAGGAATAAATGGCTATTGTATTGAGTTATGTGGACAAGAATGGGCATGTCCTCGAGTGTTTTATTAGCATTGAGCATGTTATTAGTACCGCTGCTTTCTCACTCAAGGAAACCATTGATGAGGTATTTTCTAGGCATAAATTGAGCATGTCTAGGTTGTGTGGGCAAGGTTACGATGGGGCCAGCAATATGCAAGGTGAGTTCAATGGTCTTAAAGCTCTTATTATGAAAGAAAATGGTTGTGCCTATTATATTCATTGCTTTGCACATCAACTTCAATTAGCTCTTGTAGCTGTGGCAAAGAAGAACATCCAAATTGAGTCTCTTTTTATTATAGTTACTATTTTGGTAAATGTTGTTGGAGCTTCATCGAAGTGTTGTGATCTTCTTTGAGAGAAGCAATCTATTGCAATTATTGAAGCATTAAACAATGGTGAGTTTACAAGTGGGAAAGGCAAAAATCAAGAAACTACTTTGAAATGTGATGGAGAAAAACATTGGGGTTCACACTTTGGTACTTTAGTAACTATAATGACTATGTTCTCATCCATACTTGATGTACTTAAAGTAATAGCAGATGATGGAGTAAGCTCTCAATAAAGATGTGAAGCGAATAATTTATTGGATTCCATGCAATCGTTTGATTTTGTGCTTAATCTACACTTGATGAAAGATATACTAAGAATAACCAATGAATTGCCACAAGCATTGCAAATGAAGGATCAGGATATTGTAAATGCCATGAAGTTGGTTGGAGTTTGTAAGCAAAGGTTGGAGATGATGAGGAAAAGTGGTTGGGGTTCATTACTTGGTGAAGTCTCTGAATTTCATCTTAAACATGATATTGATGTGCCTAATATGGATGATATGTTTCTTTCCCAAAGGCGAGGGCAACGAAAAGCACAAGCAGTCACAAATATGCATCATTATTGTGATGAGATATTTTATGTTGTTTTGGATTCGCTGCTTCAAGAACTAAATAATCGTTTCAATGAGACCAACACTGAGTTACTTCTTTGTTTGGCATGTTTATGTCCAGCCGGCTCCTTCTCTGCTTTTGATAGCCAAAAGCTATTGCGACTTGCCCAGTTTTATCCTAAGGACTTCTCTATGAATGAACTGGTGATACTTAATATTCAACTTGAGACTTACATTGTGAATATGCGGTCTAGCATTGAGTTCTTAGGTTTAAAAGAGATTGGAGATCTTGCAAATTAAAAAAAAAAAAAAAAAATTGGTTCAATGCAAAAAACACAAGGTGTATTAGATGCTTTACTTGCTTGTGACATTAGTACTAACTCTTCCAATTGCTACTGCAACTGTTGAAAAAACATTTTCGGCCATGAAATTTCTGGAGAATCAATTGAGAAATCAGATGAGAGATCAATAGATGAATGATAACATGGTTATTTTTATAGAGAGAGAGAGATTTGATGGTATTGGTAATGATGTTGTCATGCAACGCTTTCAGAACATAAAAACGCGTCGAGGGATATTGTAAGGGAATGTTGTATGAAAAACTTTTCTGGATTAATATATAAGTATTGTGTTTAGTAAATTCTTGAGCTTTTTAATTATGACTTTGTTGCTTGAAGATGCCCTTATTCATAGAAATCTCTGGCTTCGTCCTTGCAAATACCCAACAATTGTATTCTTTACAATTAATTAATTAATTTATAAAATAAAAAGTTTTATTTTTCTTTACTAATTAATTAATCTATTTCACTACAATAATAAGTATATTAGTACACCAAAGTTACGATGTACCTTCAGACATGGTTACACATATTGTGAAAACCATGTTTTTATTATCGTATTCCAATACAAATACATGATTGATAAGGTTAGTAATTCTAGAATAATGGTCAATTATTAAGTATATATACAAATCCATGTTAGTTATACATACAAAACCATGTTATCATAATCATATTTGAACACAAATACATGAATTATATGTACATGATATGCACATTGTATACACAATATATGGACACTATTTTGCACATGTTATGCACACTATATGCACATGATATGTAAAAACTCCTTGACTAGGGAACTGCTTATGGGATTTGTAAGACACATTACGATGGTCAATTTTACTCAAATAGGAGAGATGGAGTTTTAAAGTATATATGAAGAATTAGTATTGAGTCTATTATATCATAAGAACAAAACTTGTTTACAAGCTTTAATAAAAAAAATTATTGCATTAAATTAGAATAAAAAAGTAAAGTCATGACTCAAAACTATATAACTATGACATTTTCTTTGAACATAATTAGATCTAGGGATCCATTAGATCTTCTTCTAAATTGTATAGAACCAAAAGGGAATTGAATTTTATATGGTAAAGCATAAGGTTGGGTTTAGGAAAAAAAAACAAAAAAAAAGATGTAAAAACAATCAAGTTGCAAACCCATGCCTTATTCAAACTACCAAACTATACTCACTAACTCACATGATGCTTAATATTGTTTATGGTTGCACACAATTGATAAATATTACAAAAATTGTAGAATAAGCCTGGACCAACCTTCCCATCCATGTGGCTCCTCCACTGATCAATATCCCTAACCTATATTATTGTATTTTATGTTGGAAATGAGGTAGTAGGAGTTGATAGCTATATGTTGGAAATGAGGTGGGGGTGTGAGATTTGAAAACACTTTAACCTGTATGTTGGAAATCAAGTAGTAGGAGGGACAAAAAAGGAGTGCTAGGATTCCTACAACTTTTGTCGGTCACATGCAACAAATTCTCATCACACAAACACTTTCAACACAATCCCTCTTACACCCAATGGGTTATCATCCACATCAATGATACATTTGTATAAATAGACTTCTCACACTTATTTGCCATAACTATTATCGCGATACCAAAAAAGCCATTCTAATTCTCAGATAGCCAAAATAATTCACAACACCAACATGTCCAAGTTTAGACATGAAATTGAGAGTTTTAACGTCGAGTTCAAGGTTGGTCCAGGCCTAGTATGGGTTGGGCGACCGTCCGGGGCCCAAAAAAATTGAGTGTACCAAATTATTAGGGTGATATATTCATATATATTTTCATAACAGTATAAATTTTTGCAAGTTCATTGAATAACAAAGAATTTTAAGTAGAGCTAGTGGCTTTTGTTGTTTGAAATTAATGAGGAGGTTTTGGGTTCAAAACACCATGTATGTTTATTTACTTTTCAATTTTTACTAATTTTTGTTAATAAGACTATAAATTATAAAATTTGGCCAAGTGATTAAAAAGTTTGACCATAAGTGGTGGTTTAGTTGTTTAAAATTATCAAGGAGGGCTTGCTTTGAAACACTATGTGTTTGCTTTTACTTTCTAACTTTTATGAATTTATTTTCATAAGAGTTCAAAGTTATAAAATTTGATTAAATGATCAAGAGGTTTAATCAAAAGCAATGGCTTTTGTTATTTAAAATTAACGAGAGATCCTAAGTTCGAAATGCTGTATGCATGTTTATTCTTTTCATTTTTACAAATTTCTATTTGGTTGTTAATTTCTTTTTAGTTACTAGCTAGTAGCTATGTGGGTTGCAGTTTTTAAACATTTGTTCCAATTCAAGTCTAACCTTCAACAAAGAGTAATGTGTAGACACAATTTTTAGACCAAATTTACAAATCATATGGCGTGTCACCATTAAGTTTAATTTAATGTTCATTCATTACTTGTACATATCAATTAAAGACTAGAAAACATCATTATTTTTTTACTCCCACATTGACAAGGTTAGTATATAAGAAAAAACACGTCACGAATTATATAAAAACACTTTAAAAGTTTAGCTAGAAGGAAAACAAAACTAATCATCTATCTACTTGTAATGTCATATCCCGGCTCGGGCCCCCACCACATCCCGGGCTCAACTCCATCATAGCACGATATTGTCTGTTTTGGGCCCTGGCCATGCCCTCACAATTTTGTTTCTGGGAACTCACATGAGAACTTCCCAGTGTGTCACCCATCATGGGATTGCTCTCGCATGAACTTGCTTAACTTCAGAGTTCCTATGGAACCCAAAGCCAGTGAGTTCCCAAAAGGCCTCGTGCTAGGTAGAGATGGGAATATACATATAAGGCTTACAAGATCCATTCCCCTGGGTGATGTGGGATGTTACAATCCACCCCCTTAGGGGTTCGACGTCCTCGTCGGCAGACTTCCGGCCAAGGATTGACTCTGATACCAAATTGTCATTTCCCGGCCTGGACCCCCACCATATTCCGGGCTCGACTCCACCATAGCACGATATTATCCACTTTGGGCCCCGACCATGCCCTTACGTTTTTGTTTCTGGGAACTCACACGAGAACTTCCTAATAGGTCACCTATCTTGGGAATACTCTCGCACGAACTTGCTTAACTTTGGAGTTCCTATGGAGCTCGAAGCCAGTGAGTTCCCAAAAGGCCTCGTGCTAGGTAGAGATGGGAATATACATATAAGGCTTATAGGATCCACTCCCCTGGGCGATGTGGGATGTTACAATCCACCCCCCTTGGGGCTAGACGTCCTCGTCGGCATACTTCCGGCCAAGGATTGGCTCTGATACCAAATTGTCACATCCCGGCTCAGGCCCCACCACATCCCGAGATTGACTCTACCGTAGCACAATATTGTTCACTTTGGGCCTCGACCACACCCTCACGGTTTTGTTTCTAGGAACTTACACGAGAACTTCCCAATGGGTCACCCATCTTGGGAATGCTCTCGTGCGAACTAGCTTAACTTAGGAGTTCCAATGGAACCTGAAGCCAGTGAACTCCCAAAAGGCCTGGTGCTAGGTAGAAATGGGAATATACATATAAGGCTTACAGGATCCACTCCCCTGGGCGATGTGGGATGTTACATGTAAGCTCGGGCTTTTTTTGTTCCATTCTCTTGATATAAAATAAATTATTTTTTCCGTATTTCTAAATTATTAAGTTTGAAGTGCTTTTATAAGTATAATTTTATCGTAGTCTTAAGTGTAAAAACAAATAATTTTTTTATATGAAGTTAGGGCACATTTTTGGTGTCGCCACGAGCCTAAAAAAACTCAAGATTGGCCTTGCATAGAGTTCCACGGGTGGTACAATAGGGAACATCCTTCGCTTCCGAGGTTACCATAGGCAAATCCTACGTCATTGCTTAGCTTTGTCGACTCAAAGACACCACTGGAAAAATAGATCAGGTCAATGGGAGACTCGATTATTAGATGGGCAACACATTGTATTGGAGCCATAAGCTAATGAAGGTAGAAAAAGAGCTTGTAGACCTCAACGGTAAAGCCAACGAACCGCTCTACCGTACAAGCAAACAGAAAACGAAGGTTGACACGCCTCGAGAAATGATCCCATCCCTAAATTTTGAATTGTGGTAGAAGCGTCACGACCATATTGAGTCGTATGAGCGTTCTCGGGAAGGAAAGGTCAAAATGGAGGAGGAACACAACAAGAGGTTTGAGGATTTTTGTGAGGTAGTGAAGGGAAAGGAATCCCATGAACCACAGTAGGATTCTTTGACACTGAAGGAGGTTGAATCGTTTAATACAATTTGGTATCGGTGATCATTCAGTGAAGGTTATGCTTAGTAGTTCTGGTAAACTTAATTTGAATGCTTAGATGTTAATCCATAGTTGTGCAATGTATTTGCTAACTATTATATGATAATAAATATTAGGACTATGTATCCTTGTTATCTTCAATGCCTACCATATCCTAAACTACGTTAATACGAAGAGTATCAAATATGTAAATACGCACGATATACACTATGTGCACATGGTATTCACAAAATTGGAGATCATGCAATGAGTTACTTTTCACATTAATACGAAACTTTAATGGCAACCTATTGGTATAGTGATACAATTAAAACATAACTATTACATATACAGTTACATATATCAACCACCGCTTAACTGTGTATGTGGAAAACATAATACTCGTTGCCGTTAATAACCATGCACACCACATGCACATTACGGAAAAAAATTCACAATTTTCTGCAATTCAACACTTGAACCAGAAGTTGTTCCATCCCAGTTTTGTAGCATGTCAAAAAGTAAAGTTCATTCCACAACTGATGGGAGCATATTTAGGCGACTTAACTAGCTTATTCTTGTGCATTTGTGCTATTATTTCTTAGTTAATGTCGTATTACAACTCAATTTCGTGTGTTTGTAGGTCCTATGGGTTAAAGTATCAAGAAAGTGCATTTTGGTGCATTTTGGAGCTATTTTGGACACTAGGTGGTGAGCTTGCATGTGGGCTAACATGGATGGACGAATTTGGACTTCAAGAAGGTGGAAATGTGATAAGAAGAGGAAGGAACTAAGCTAAGGACAAAGTGGATAAGGAAAGTGCAAGAAAAGAGGAAACATTATCCAAAACATTATCCAACCTTATCCAACCTTATCCAACATTATCCAATTATCCAAAACATTATCCAAACCTTATCTCATCTTATCCAAACCTTATCCTATCTTATCATAACCTAATCTTGTTCCACCTTAATCCTAGCTGCAAGTGGACCTAAAAACATGATTTCTAGAAGCCTTATCTAACCCTAAAAGGGTGCCACACCCTTCCCCCTTTTATTTCTTCTAGAAAACCCAAAATCAGCCACAAAACACCTAGTTTCTAGAAGGCCCAATTTTGGACGAATTTCCTAAACCTTTTTCCTTTGGGATTCTGATTTCCAAGGCCTAATCCTTGTGGATTTGGGTATACAATTCGTTTTATAAAACTATGTGGGCCAAAAACCTCTTCCTAGGTGGATTTGACAACCCATGGCCGAATTCTAGGGCCCTAATCCACCAAATCTGCTAAATAAACCCTAATCTAATAAACCCTAGGACTATATAAACATATTTTCAGCCACAAATTCGTACCACCCCCTTATGCTATTCAGAAACCCTTGTGCCGCACCTCCATTCTCCATTCTAAGCCTCCATAGACCTCCCTACACATCCATACATCTCTGCCGCACCCTTCCCACCATAATCAACCATCCTCCATCCCTCCAAACTAGAAAACACCATCCAAAACCACCAATTCCATCACCCTAACTTTGTGCCGCAGCAAGGAGGAGGAAGAGGAGCCAATCTGTGCATCGAATCCATCTTGGAATTGCTGAGCATTTAGGTGTATTCTTTCTTATGATTTCCATGTTTAAATTCAATACTTTTTGTTGTGCAAGCATGAGGAACTAATCCCCCCTTTGGCTAGGGGGGAATTTCGAAACCATGGTTATATTTGCATGATGATTTGATTACTTTCAGTTGTGATTTCATGAATGATGAATTCAATTTACTTATCTATTTTAATTAAAACTTGCTTATGTATATGAATTGAGAGTGCACGCTTGATTTGCATGCATAAACATGATGCTAGGATATGAGGGAACTTCACCTAATCGTTGGGAACTCACATCCACGAGTAGTTAAGATTGTTGGTCGCAATTATGTTAAGTAAATTCTTGGTATAAGTAGCGCTTTCATAGTTACGAATGCCTCGTCAACACCTATGATTTCCATAGAACCTAATGATCTTTGATTGTCTTTCTATCATGCGCTTTCATATAGAAAACTTTTAAGGAATAATTTGATTGCAATGCGCTAATTCCATTCAATTCAATGACCTAAGGGAAATCTGAGAGTTAATTTAAGTGTACCTAATTAACTTGGGGTGTTGAGGTTCATAAATTCATCGAATAAGCAACTGGAGATTATTTTGTATGCAAATATGCCATGTGTGGAGAAAAACCTCCTAGCCATCTCACCATCCACTTAATTTTATCAAATTCGCCTAAATCTGCCTATTTTACATATTCGTTTTGTTTGTTTGATTTTCGTCCAAAACCAAATCCCCAATTGTCTTAGAGTGTCTAATTGGTCCAAATATGTTTTAGATTGTGTTTTTAAGAGTTTTGAGTCAAGTTAGAACCAATTTTCGTCCAAAATTGTGTTTAGGCTCAAAACTGCCCAGATTGTGTTTTTAAGGCAGTTTTGAGTGTTTTTAGCCTATTTTGAGTTTTGTGAACGTGTTTGAGTCTTTTTAAGTGAGTTTAAGTGTTTGAAAGGTTAATTTTAGTTATTTGAGTCAGTTTAGAGTGTTTAGCAAGCCCTCCTAATCCCCGGTGTAAGAACGATCCCTACTTATTTATATGCTACAATTGTCAAAAGAGGGTTAATTTGTGTGTTAAGCTAATTTTCGCATCAAATTTTGGCGCCGTTGCCGGGGATTAGCAACTTTGCTAATCCCTTGTTATTTCTTTTTAGTTATTTTCGTGTGTTATTAGTTTGTTATTTATTTTAGTTTCTGACCTATTTGTTTCCTTGTTTTAGGCACTAGTTTATGACTCGGAGTTCTCAACCGGTTCATGCGCATATCTTAGACTTTGACGACGATTTTGAGCGAGCCTTGAGAAGAAAGAAGAATCAACAAGAGCCTCAACCACCTCCACCTGCACCAGACCTTGAAGAGGACGAAATTCAAGTGGAGGAGGAGGCCACGGCAAGGGTTGTTGAGGAAGAACAAGTTATGGCAGCCGACAACCGAACAATCAAGGAGCTTTCCGCTTCGGGATTGGTTAATGCCATGCCTCTATGCATTCAATATCCAAGGGCAGCCCCCGACAAGACTGACGAGTTCGAACTCAAGTCCAGTTTATTGCACCATATTCCTAAGTTCCATGGCTTGTCTATGGAAGATCCTAATAAACACTTGAAGGAGTTCGAGGTTGTTTGCTCAAGTATGACCCCGGTGAATGTTGATGGGAGCATCTTGAAGATGAAGGCTTTTCCCTTTTCTCTCTTGGAAAAGGCTAAAGATTGGTTGTATGAACTAGCTCCCGGAACTGTCACATCGTGGGAGAGTATGAAAAGGGCGTTTTTGGAGAAGTTTTTCCCAACTTCTCGAGTCATTCTTTTACGTAAAAGAATTAGTGGCATTCAGCAAGATCAAGGTGAATCATTTCCAACTTATTATGAACGTTTTAAAACCCTTGTTGCTTCATGTCCACAGCACCAGATGAAGGAGGAGCTTCTTCTCCAATATTTCTACGAAGGGCTTCTACCAATTGAACGTCAAATGCTAGATGCCTCAGCGGGTGGAGCTTTAGTGGACAAAACACCCATGGCCGCCAAGACTCTCATTGCCAACCGAGCTTTGAATGCTCAACAATACGAAGGAGTTGGCCAAAGAGACATGCCACGGCAGCAACAAAGTGTAAATGAGGTAAGTGCAATTTCCGACATTCAATCACAATTGGCTAATCTTACTTCGCTTGTGTCTCAGGTTGTCATGGGGTTAAAACCACAAGAAAACCAAGTATGTGAAGTATGCTCAATGCAAGGGCATCCATCCGAGACATGCCCTCAATTGATAGAGAATGGAGGATGGGAATCTGCCAACGCCATTGGTTTCCAAGGCCAAAACCAACCCAAATATGATCCGTACTCCAACAACTACAACCCTGGATGGAGAGATCACCCTAATTTCAAGTGGAGAGAGCCCCAACAATCTGCACCACAAAGGGGATTTCAACAAAACCCCCCTGGGTTCCCACGGCCATACCAATCCAACCAACCACCATTGTCCCAAAACAACTCAGGTTCGTCTTTTGATAATTCTCAAGTTATTCAATTACTAACTACATTGGCGCAGGGGCAAGAAAAACAAGCAAAGGACATGCACAATTACGCCAATGAAGTGCAAAATCAAGCTCGAGAGGTGACTGAATTGAAGAGACAAGTGGGACAAATGGCTGAGTTCATGGGCCAATTTAGAGAGCAAGGCAAGTTGCCTAGCTCGACCATCGTCAATCCAAAAGGAGGTTTTGAAACCGCTAAGGCTATCACCTTGAGAAGTGGCAACCAAGTTGGAACGGCCTCACAACCCTCTAAATCAGCCCCAACGGAGGACGAAAAGTTGCAATTGGAGGAGGAAGGGCAAGAGCAAGCCACGGCAAGGGTAGCACCAACCATGCCGCAGCCACCCAAACAACCCCATTCGGCTTCCAAGGGTAAGGAGGTTCCAAATTCGATTATTTCTAATGTTATTCCTCCAAATGCACCCTTTCCTAGCAGGTTTATGCAATCTAAGATAGAGGAGGATGAAAAAGACATCCTAGAGACGTTTAGGAAGGTGCATGTCAATATCCCGCTCCTTGATGCAATAAAGCAAATTCCGAAGTATGCGAAGTTTTTGAAGAAGATTTGTACAACAAGGAAACGGATTCGGGAGAAAGAGGTGGTACATGTAAGTGAGAATGTCTCTGCAATTTTGCAAAGAAAGTTGCCACCTAAATGCAAAGATCCAGGTAGTTTCACTATCCCTTGTGTAATTGGTGATACAAGGTTTGAACATGCTATGCTAGATTTAGGTGCATCAATTAATGTCATGCCATATTCTGTTTATGCATCTATGAATCTAGGAGAGCTTAAAAATGATGGTGTTATTATTCAATTAGCCGATCGATCTAATGCATACCCAAGAGGGGTTTTGGAAGATGTTTTGGTGCAGGTAGACCACTTGATTTTTCCTGCAGATTTCTATGTGCTTGACATGGAGGATTCAACCCACTCTCCACCATCGCCACTCTTACTTGGACGACCTTTCATGAAAACAGCCCACACCAAGATTGACGTGGCCAAGGGAGCCTTAACTATGGAATTTGGTGGTGATATGATTAACTTTAAAGTTTCTGAATCCATTAAGAATACTAATGATGTTCGTTCTTGTTTTGCCATTGGTATAATTAAAAATTTAGGGCAGGAACGTTCAACACCAATCAAGAAGGATGCATCCAGAATCACCATCGAGGAAGGAATTGGAGTGGAGCTCAAGGAGCACGCCACTACCCTACAAACACCCAATACGGCCGTGCCTAGTGATAAAATTGGCGAGATGGTGGCTGCCCTAGGGGCATTGCCACAACATCCTAGTAAGTCTCCAATCCCAATTCCAATTCCCATTTCAACTAATAGGTTGTTACCTTCTTTGGTGCAGGTACCCAGTCGATTTCAAGGTGGTGGGAGCATTTACATGGACTTTAGGAACCAAAACACCACAATTCGGGAGGATCACTATCCCCTCCCATTCATTGAGCCATGCTATGAACGCTTTGGGAAGCATGCCGTGGAGGACAGATCCCTCCATGCCGTGGGTACCACTAGTGAAGCTTAAGACGGCGTATTCGTCCGGCTGGAAGACGTTAAAGCAAGCGCTTCTTGGGAGGCAACCCATGTATTCGACAAGGAGAAGATGGAGCTTCCATTCCAAACCCAGATTTGCGTTTCTAAACCCTTCTCCTTGCTGTTTATTTTATCGTGATTAGTTGTTTATTATTTGTTTGCTTTTATGTGAGTCTTTGTGTGAAACATTGAGGACAATGTTTGATTTAAGTGTGGGGGGGGGTAAACAAGTGTTTTTATGCAAAATTCGTGGGATTCTATCACCTATCACTTCTAATGTTGTTTCTCACTGTTTTTAAGTGTTTTTAGTGCATTTTAAGCTGTTTTGGTGTGTGTTGAAGTAAAAATCCGAAAATTTGAAAAAAATTTTAAAAAAGTGTTTTCAAAAAGCCAAAAAGAGTTGTTTTTGTGTGTTTGTTTGTGTCTTAGGGTACCTTCCAACACAATGATGAGGATTTGGTTTTTAATGCATGACTGTTAAAGAGAGTTACAACAATGATGGACGTGTGAATTGCTCTTTGGTTTATGCTTGGTTGTAGTTATAGTTTACGAATTCACATGTAATCACAAAGGATAAAATCAGTTTTTGTAACATGCTTGAAGGAAGGAACTCAAACAAACGCTACATCCCTGAGAGATTTGAGCCTAAACGTTTATTTGGAGAGTTATTAATCTGTGCATTCTTGTTTCTAAAGTCGTTGCATGATCTCATTATTCTTTGCTTGGTTGCTACTTAGAATGCGTTTCATCACCATAGTTCCAAATACTAGAACTCATACCCGTTTCATTCAAAGCATGAAATTGATTAGCATAACAAATAACAAGATGAAGTTGTGTAGTAGTCACCACCATAGCCAAACAGCCGAATCCACCCTTGTCACTTGTATTGTAGGTTTAAACCCCTTTGAGCCTTATTTAGCCTATTTTCTTGTTAACCACATCATCCTTACCTAGCCTAGAATAGGACTTTCCATACCTTTGTTCTTAAAGTATAGGGGAGCATAACTTAGAAGGAATTCCTATTGAGTGACATTTGTGCAGAAAACAAGTGTGGGGGAAGGGATTTTGTGAGTGTGGGTGTGCCAAAGTCTTAAAAGGGGCACGGGAAAAAGAAAGAAAAAAGAAAAACGAAAAAAAAAAAATTTGTGAAAAAGAAGAAAAAGAAGAAAAAGAAGAAGAAAAAGAAGAAAAAGAAGAAGAAAAGGAAGAAAAGGAATGAAAATAAGTGAGAATGAACTCACAAGTGAGATTGTTGAAGAAAGGGTCTAAAAAGTTGAATTTGGCCCTAATTTTTGTGTGACTTCCCCCTTGGGTGATCAAAGTTGACTTCCGCGTTCTAAAGGGAATTCTAAGTGCCTAATTCAATACCTTGCTCACTATTGCTTTAAGAATGTTTGTTATCCTTTACCTTTCGTTGTTAGCCAATACCCTAGCCTCGTTACAACCCTTTGACTTCTATCTTGATTGTTATGTGTTTCAATATGTGGAGTTTAAAATTGGTTTGAGCATATGGTATCCCTGGTTCTCGCGTCTAAGTAGTAGCGTTCCATTCATGAGATCATATACTTGTCATTGTTAATAATTCTAGAAAGTGCTTTTCTTGTTCTAACATATGTGAGTGTTCGTCTACATGTTTACATCAATCTTCTCACATATACCTAGTGTAGGGAGTGTAGTCAGAAAATCTGAGTGAAAACAGAGAGTATATCCGGTGAGGAATTGAGGAAATTCTCTAAGGCATGTTACTACATTCAAAATGTTGTTTTAATTGATTAAATGCGAGCTAGTGAATTGTGACTATGATTAAGTATGCTCGAGGGTAAGGATTGCTTAAATCTATGTGAGTGGTGATCTTTGACATGTCATGTTTCATTGGGAATTCCTGAGACGAACGTTGGAAGGTTTAGATTATATGTTTTGTTTCTTTTGTTTATTTGTTTTGCTCGAGGACTAGCAAAAGATAAGTGTGGGGGAATTTGATGGGAGCATATTTAGGCGACTTAACTAGCTTATTCTTGTGCATTTGTGCTATTATTTCTTAGTTAATGTCGTATTACAACTCAATTTCGTGTGTTTGTAGGTCCTATGGGTTAAAGTATCAAGAAAGTGCATTTTGGTGCATTTTGGAGCTATTTTGGACACTAGGTGGTGAGCTTGCATGTGGGCTAACATGGATGGACGAATTTGGACTTCAAGAAGGTGGAAATGTGATAAGAAGAGGAAGGAACTAAGCTAAGGACAAAGTGGATAAGGAAAGTGCAAGAAAAGAGGAAACATTATCCAAAACATTATCCAACCTTATCCAACCTTATCCAACATTATCCAATTATCCAAAACATTATCCAAACCTTATCTCATCTTATCCAAACCTTATCCTATCTTATCATAACCTAATCTTGTTCCACCTTAATCCTAGCTGCAAGTGGACCTAAAAACATGATTTCTAGAAGCCTTATCTAACCCTAAAAGGGTGCCACACCCTTCCCCCTTTTATTTCTTCTAGAAAACCCAAAATCAGCCACAAAACACCTAGTTTCTAGAAGGCCCAATTTTGGACGAATTTCCTAAACCTTTTTCCTTTGGGATTCTGATTTCCAAGGCCTAATCCTTGTGGATTTGGGTATACAATTCGTTTTATAAAACTATGTGGGCCAAAAACCTCTTCCTAGGTGGATTTGACAACCCATGGCCGAATTCTAGGGCCCTAATCCACCAAATCTGCTAAATAAACCCTAATCTAATAAACCCTAGGACTATATAAACATATTTTCAGCCACAAATTCGTACCACCCCCTTATGCTATTCAGAAACCCTTGTGCCGCACCTCCATTCTCCATTCTAAGCCTCCATAGACCTCCCTACACATCCATACATCTCTGCCGCACCCTTCCCACCATAATCAACCATCCTCCATCCCTCCAAACTAGAAAACACCATCCAAAACCACCAATTCCATCACCCTAACTTTGTGCCGCAGCAAGGAGGAGGAAGAGGAGCCAATCTGTGCATCGAATCCATCTTGGAATTGCTGAGCATTTAGGTGTATTCTTTCTTATGATTTCCATGTTTAAATTCAATACTTTTTGTTGTGCAAGCATGAGGAACTAATCCCCCCTTTGGCTAGGGGGGAATTTCGAAACCATGGTTATATTTGCATGATGATTTGATTACTTTCAGTTGTGATTTCATGAATGATGAATTCAATTTACTTATCTATTTTAATTAAAACTTGCTTATGTATATGAATTGAGAGTGCACGCTTGATTTGCATGCATAAACATGATGCTAGGATATGAGGGAACTTCACCTAATCGTTGGGAACTCACATCCACGAGTAGTTAAGATTGTTGGTCGCAATTATGTTAAGTAAATTCTTGGTATAAGTAGCGCTTTCATAGTTACGAATGCCTCGTCAACACCTATGATTTCCATAGAACCTAATGATCTTTGATTGTCTTTCTATCATGCGCTTTCATATAGAAAACTTTTAAGGAATAATTTGATTGCAATGCGCTAATTCCATTCAATTCAATGACCTAAGGGAAATCTGAGAGTTAATTTAAGCGTACCTAATTAACTTGGGGTGTTGAGGTTCATAAATTCATCGAATAAGCAACTGGAGATTATTTTGTATGCAAGTATGCCATGTGTGGAGAAAAACCTCCTAGCCATCTCACCATCCACTTAATTTCACCAATTTCGTCAGAATCTGCCTATTTTACATATTTGTTTTGTTTGTTTGATTTTCGTCAAAAACCAAATCCCCAAGTGTCTTAGAGTGTCTAATTAGTTAGAATATGTTTTAGATTGTGTTTTTGAGTGTTTTGATTCAAGTTGTTACCCAAATTCGTCCAAATTAGTGAAAGTGCTCAAAACTGCCCAGAAAGTGTTTTTAAGGCAGTTTTGAGTGTTTTGGGGCAGTTTTGAGTCTTTGGGTTTGTTTTAGTGTTTTTATTGTTTAGCTTTGCATTCTTCGAGTGTAGTTTAGTGTTTTAACCTTTGTTTTACGTTTTTGAGTCAGTTTCCAAGTGATTTAGCAATCCCTCCTAATCCCCGGTTTAGAACGATCCCTACTTATTTATATGCTACAATTGTCAAAAGAGGGTTAATTTGTGTGTTAAGTTAATTTTCGCATCAAATTTTGGCGCCGTTGCCCCATGGGCCCCAAAAAGAAACACAAAACGTAATTTAACTTCTAAGTATTAACTCACTTTACAAGCAATCCATTTATTCCATAAATCATTGATGTAGAAACTTGGAATTAAACACCCTACCTTACTGTGCTTGCCCAATCTTCAATCACAGGAAAAAATGGGACTTTCTTGCCAAAACAGAAAATATGGTACAAACATCCTATCCTTAAGGATGGAACAATTTGTTGTGTTTGGTTATGGAAGAATAACACATATAGCTCACAAATCTGAGCTTAAACCCCAAAATCCTGACCTCACTTTTCTCACCTCTCTCTCGACATCCTTGTGTTCGATATCAGAGGTATAAGGTTAACCCAAAGCCCATCTCACTCTTCTAACCTTTCTCTATATCTCCCTCTCTCTTTGAAGTCAAGGCTCACACATCTGAGCTCAACAAAAAAGCCCACAACTCACACCTCTCTCAACATCCCTCTCTTTCAAGCCAGAAAAATGACGTCATCACATGTGAATTTTTACTATTTATATGTGCGTATTTTTGTTATTTCAGTTTTGTAAAATGACGTTGTCACCTGTGTTACTATTTATATGTGGGTATTTTAGTCATTTTAGTTTTGTAAAATGACATCATCACTTGTGAATTTTTACTATATGTGGGTATTTTTGTCATTTCAGTTCTGTGCATGGTGTGCATAGTTTGTGTATGATAGATTTGTCCTATTTCATTCGTAAGATTAAAATATATCATTTTAGGCAATTTCCCTAAAAAATAAGCACCTTAATCAACAGTAAAGTAATAATTCAATCATCAATAACCAAATCACATGATTTACAAAATTTAATCTTAAACATTGGTCTCCTTAAAATCATCTTAATCAAAATATTAAACACATGTTTATAGGTATTGATTATTGGTGGTTGAATCCATCAAACGCACAAAACACACGAGGGCATCTTACAATTATATATTATAAAACACACGAGCGCTTCTTACTATTATGTATTATTTCCTCCTCCCAAGGAAATTAGAAAATGACAAGAAGGAGAATGTTGCAGTTGTACGAAACAAAACCACCACCATCTGACCACGCCATAGCTTAATATTGTTGTTGACAATCTCGCCACTCGTTTCTATTTATTATTATTATATTTATATAATTTTCTGAAAATATGAGCACACCCCTTGTAATTCAATTTTCTTTCATTAAAACCCATCATGGTAAATTTCTTTAATAAAAACCCAATGACTAGTGTGACAGCCCGTCCCAATTTTTATACCGTTAGTGTGAAATGATGATTTTGCCCCTGGACGTATTTTGCGTTGTAGGGTATTGTTTGAATTGTTTTTGTTTGTAGGCTGCCATCTGGACCTCACCCACCCACACACACACACCCGTGGACCTTTCCTTTCTTCCTTCTCTCTTGAATTTTCTTCCAATTTCTTCCATTTCCTTTGCAAAGGTACGGATGAACTTCAAACTACCTTCTACTGTCACTGATCGACGTCAAGGAGTTTACCTTTGTGTTCCTTGTGAGCACAGGAGTTCATCCAAACCCTTAAATCAACGTGAGACCTTCGAAAACCCTAGAACCCGTGAACCCAGTTTTGGTGCATTGTTCATGCACACGTGATCGTGAGATTTTTAGAAGTTTTTAAGGTTCTAGGAAGCTTTAGAACCTTCTCATGAAGCTCGGGGAACAATTTTGAAGTGTTTTGGATGTCGGGAAGCCCAGTTTCAGGGAGTTGCAGGTTTGGCTAGAATATCGTGAGTTTTTCCGGCGAGATTCCATTGGTTTTGGGTCTCCAAAGTGGTAAGGTTTTGTTCTACTCGTCGTAAGCTTCATTTTGGTACCAATTTCATGGAATTTGGTTGAGAAATGAAGAAGATATTAAGGTTTGAAGTTTTTCCAGTTTTCCGGCAAGAAGTCGAGTTGCAGGCGGCGGCGAACCACGGCGATCGGCGAGGCTCGCCGGAAAAGGAGAAGAATATTTCGTTAGAGTTAACAGAATATTCTAACGGCTTCGGGTAATAGTTGTTAACTTCTGTTAAGGTTTTAACGGAATATTCCTTAACGCCGTTAGGGTGTCACATGCATGCCAGGCACATGCCCGTGCGTGGCGGCACGTGGGAGGTCAGAAAATTATTTTAAAAATATAGGGGTGTACGTGGGATTGAGTAGATCACGTTGGTATATTCAAACACCCCGTTTGAGCAATGTCTGAAAAGTTATTATCTAAGGTTGGTTATGTGCGTTAAATTGACGTTTTTATAGTTGTTTCGCATATAGGTGAGGACTATCCGGAGGATGAGCGCAGCCACGTGAGGCTCGGGGCTTACGATCTTTCTACGTATCAGTGAGTGGGCCTTTGATTTTCCGTATATACTTGAGAATTTTTCCAGAAAATGCAATTAAATGTTTATATGTTTTTTTAAATGCCATGCATAGTGTTTGCATATTTATTTATGCCTTAATAGTTGCATATATGTATACTTTGGTGCCACGGACGCACAGGTAAGTCAGGTGAGTATATTGTTAGTGAAAGATGTGGTGTTGATGAGATTGAGATATAACTTATAGTCCTGCACCTTGGTGATTATGCTTTGCCAGAATAAGGCTAGCCTTTACGTGATCGTTCACCTCACGCACCGTACGCTCACCTTGGATCCAAGGCAGGTGCCAGCCTATCGTACAGACCACTTTAGGTGGCTTTGACTCGTAGGTGACTTGCGATACTTCGCACAGCCTTCACGTGATCTTAGTATTAGAGCGTATTTATTTACACCCAGCCTGTTGTACAGACCACTATAGGTAGTTCCGACTCGTGTGCAAGATAGTGGTTGAGGAGCTATAGTTTCAGCCGTACAGGTCACTTTAGGTGACTCCGGCTGATGTGTTGATATTATCAGCATATTATGATTTGTGTTATCTCACCTACATGATGCTTATATTGTTGATTGGATATTTTGGCACGGCATATATCTGGCATGGCCTATTTGAGCTTTATCATTTTTAGCATGATTTGATATACGAGTATGTATAATATTTTATGGAAAGCATGCAGGTTTTCCAGAGAGGGGTTATTACTTGATATTGAAATGGTTTGAAAAACAACTTTGTTTTTGCCCACTCACGTTTTCTGTTTTGTGCCCCTCCAGGTTTTAGGCAACGAGGATGTGGGTAGGGATAGAGGCATCAAGGGATTTTTGACAGAGCACCCACCATGTAGGACTTTCTAGTTATCACTTGTGTAGTGTTTGTTTATTCTAGACTGCACCTAGGATACTTGAGCTCCTACTTTGCATTTTCCTTCCGTGTTTGTCACTAGGACTTATTGATCTTTTATTGTAAATTATTTCGTTGACTTTATTTCCTCGTATTTTTTACTCTTTTGCTTCTGCACTGTGTACTTGGCTACGTCACCCTCACGTGATGGCCAACACGCTCCATTTTGGATCGGGGTGTGTCAGTTTGGTATCAGAGCCTAGGTTTGGCAGTCATGCATTATTTGTGAGTATTCTAATTGTTCTTGGTGTTTTCTGTTAGAACTATGCCACCTCGTCGAGAACCACGTCTCTCAGCTGAGCCTAGTTTCCCCGATATAGCTTAGTTGGGGGAAGCTATAGCTCATGCGATTTAGTCTATGCTCTGACCTCTTCAAAGGACTCCTCTAGAGACCATGTATAATCTAAAGCTGGATAAGTTTGAGGGTCATGAAGGTTATGAGGGAGCCGAGCGGTGGCTTGAGCATATTGAAAAGACTTTGGAGTGTTGCAAAGTCAGGGGAATCTTCCTTTTGAAAGGTGGGTAGAGATGACTTCATGGTTCTCAGGTAAAGAATCGGCATCTTGGTGGGTACAGGAGGTTCGTCATTTGACCCCAGAGGAAACGGTTGACTGGGAAGTTTTTAAACGGTTGTTTCAAAAACGGTTTGTTCCCCCTGAGTATATTGATCATAAGAAGCAAGAATTCACTGATTTGAAGTAGGGGAAGTTGATGGCGAATGAGTACTACAGAAGATTCACTGATTTGTCCCGTTATCATCTGGAAGTTGCTGCTAATCCGGTTGAGATGCTTCGTCGTTTCAGGTTGGGTACTAAGAAGAAGTAGCATTCTATGGCGACCACTACTCCTTGCGATACTTATCAGGAGCTCTACGAGATTTTGTTGAGGATTGAGGATTCTGAGAATTTGCCTAGTGAAGTGAAGAAGAAGAGAAAGACGGTAATCAAAAGAAAGACGATAGAGGTAAAGGTCAAGTATCTAAAGGACCCAAGAAGACTCAGAATTTTAAGAGAAACAGGGCTAGCTTTAGTTCGTCCAGTGGAGGCATGAGTTCTACGGGCCAACGTAGAGGTGGTGGGTTTGCCGGAGGTTCAGAGGCAACGAGATGCCGGCGGTTCTGGTGGTTCAGGAGCTCCGTTTTGTCTGAGATGTAATGGCCGGCACTTTGGTGAGTGTAGATAAGGCAGTCGAGGATGTTTTACTTGTGGACAGGTTGGACATCGGGCAACAAATTGTCTACAGGGTCAGCAGAGGCCTCAATTGCCTTCTTTGTCATCACTAGTTCTTAGTCAGCAGGCTCCAGCACCGAACAATTATGGTCAGACAGGTCGTGGGGGTACTTACCATTACCAAATAGATGTTGTCCCTTATTCAGGAGTGCTGTACTCATATCCTCAGGATCTGTGTTATCCGAGCGGTTACCAGAGCGGATATCAGCAGTACCCTGGAGGGTATACCCCATATCCTCCTTATCCAGTTGACGAATCACAGTGGTATTTGGGAGTATAGCCCCAGCAGAGGGAGGTTGCTTCTAGCAGCGCAAGGTCATCCAGACAGACTGGTCAGGGCCGTAGTACACCTGGACGTAGTGGTCAGTTGAGTAGAGGTCAAGGTGGTCGGCAGCAGTCTTAGGGTCGTATTCATAACCTCATAGTGCAGGATGCCCAGAACAACCCAGATTTGATCATGGGTACGTTAAATATCCTTGGTCACTTTGCTAGAGTGTTGATTGATTGTGGTGCTACCTATTAAGTTATTTCTTATACATTTGCTCAATTGAAGCAACCTAATCCCATACCTCTCGAGTTAGAGTTAGAGTTTTCGATGCCTAGAGGAGAGATGTGTCAGGTGGGCTGGATGTACCCTGGGTGCCCAGTGTTAGTGGAGGATGAGGTTACGCCAGCTAACCTCATTCCGTTGGATATTATTAAGTTTGATGTCATTTTGGGCACTGATTGGCTACACTTTAATCGAGTCCATATTGATTGTTATGAGAAGAAAGTTACGTTTCATCGCCCGGGGCTACCTATGGTTACGTTTGTTGGTAAGTGTAGCGGCGTGAGACACGACATTATTTCGGTAGTGAGAGCCAAGAAGTTGTTATAGAAGGGTTGTCAAGGATATCTGGCATGTGTTGTACTGAATGATAACGTTTCTAGTTGTGTGGAGGACATTAAGGTGGTCAGGCATTTTCCCGACATGTTTCCAGATGATTTAGCGGGATTGCTGACAGATCGTGACGTAGAGTTCGCTATCGACTTATTGCCAGATACAGACCCTATATGCTTGACTCCCTATCGAATGGCTCCTGCTGAGTTGAGAGAGCTGAAAATATAGTTGCAGGAGTTATTAGATAACTAGTACTTCACCTTGGGGAGCTTCAGTCTTGTTCGTGCGAAAGAAAGATGGTACCTTAAGGTTGTGTATTGACTACTGGCAGCTGAACCGGGTGACGATTAAGAACCGTTATCCGTTGCCACATATCAACGATTTTTTTAATCAGCTACGAGGAGCTTGCGTGTTTTCGGGGATCGACTTAAGGTCTGGCTACTATCAGCTGAAGATTATGAGTGATGATGTCTCTAAGACGGCGTTTCGAACCCGTTATGGTCACTATGAGTTTTTAGTGACGCCATTCGGGTTGACTAACGCACCTGCTACTTTTATGGATTTGATGAACCGGGTGTTTAAATAGTACTTGGACAGGTTTGTCATTGTTTTTATTGATGACATTTTGATCTAATCCAAATCCAAAGCAAATCGTGTGAGACATCTTACTTTAGTGTTGAAGAAACTGAGGGAGCATCAGTTATACGCTAAATTCAGTAAATGTCAGTTTTGGTTAGATCGAGTAGTGTTTTTGGGACATGTTATCTTGGCTCAGGGTATTCAGGTGGATTCCCAGAAAATTGCAATAGTAAAAATTGGGAACAGCAACGAACCATCTTTGAGGTACGGATTTTCCTTGGTCTAGTAGGCTATTATCGACGGTTTGTTCAGGATTTTTCTGTTATTACGTTGCCACTTACGAGGTTAACCAGGAAGAACGTTAGATTTGAGTGGGACGATAGTTGCGAGCAGAGTTTTCAACAACTGAAGTATTGTCTTACCCATGCATCGGTGTTGGCACTTCCAGATGACAGTGGTAACTTTGAGATCTACAGTGATGCGTCGTTGAATGGTTTGGGCTGCGTACTAATGCAACATGGCAGGGTTATCGCTTATGCTTCAAGACAATTGAAGCCTCATGAGGTAAATTATCCGACTCACGATCTTGAGTTGGCAGCAATCGTGTTTGCACTGAGGATTTGGAGACACTATCTTTATGGTGAGAGATGTAAGATCTTCACAGGTCATAAGAGTCTCCAGTACCTATTTACTCAGCGAGATGTGAACCTTTGCCAGCGGAGGTGGATAGAGTTGTTAAGTGATTACGATTGCACAATCGAGTATCACCCGGGACGTGCAAATATGGTGGCTGATGCACTTAGCCAAAAATCTCAAGGCAGAATTAATGTTGTTCACGCAAGTCATGTTCCTCTTTTTACTGATTTGAGGTCGACCGGGGTGAAGTTAGAAGTGGAAGCTCGAGAAGAAGCCTTACTTGCTCACTTTCAAGTTAGGCCAATCTTGATCGATTGTATACTCGAGGCGCAAATGGATGACAATGAAACTCAAGAGCTGATTCGGCTAAGAAATGAGGGGCAAAAGAAAGATCTTCGGATTCGAGAATCTGACGACATGCTCATGCTTGAAGGTAGAATGTTTGTACCGAACAACACAGAGTTGAAGAGAGATATTTTAGATGAGGCACACGTATCAGCATATGCTATGCATCCCTGGAGCACTAAAATGTATCATGCCATATAACCATTTTACTATTGGCCAGGTATGAAAAGAGAGATTGCTGAGTATGTTAGCAGATGTATTGTATGCCAACATGTTAAAGCCGAGAGGAAGAAGCCATTTGGGCGGATGCAGCCACTTCCCGTTCCACAGTGGAAATGGGAAAATATTACTATGGATTTCGTGTACAAGCTTCCTCGGACACGGAATGGTTATGATGGCGTTTGGGTAGTGGTTGATCGGCTCACCAAGTCCACGCATTTTATTCCAGTTCAAGAGAAGTTTTCCCTAAAACGGTTAGCTGAGCTCTTTGTGTCGAAGATCGTTAAATACCATGGTGTACCAGTCAGTATCATCTCTGATCGAGATCCAAGATTTACTTTTAAATTCTGGACAACATTTCAAGAAGCTTTTGGTTCGAGATTACTGTATAACAGGGTATATCATCCTCAAACTGACGGGTAATAGGAGAGGTCCATTCAGACACTGGAGGATATGCTGAGATCCTCTATTTTGCAGTTTGGCGATGCATGGCATAGACGTTTGGATCTGATGGAGTCTGCCTACAGCAACAGCTATCATTCAAGCCTTGGTATGTCACCTTTCGAGGCATTGTATGGTAAATCGTGTCGTACGCCGTTGTGTTGGTCAGAGGTAGGCGAAAGAGTTTTGGAGGGCCCAGAGATAATGGATAAGACTACCCAAAATATTCAAGTAATCAAGTCTAACCTGAAGGCGACCCAGGATCGTCAGAAGAGCTTAGCGGACAGACATGCCACGGACCGGACCTATAAAGTAGGTGATTGGGTATTCTTGAAGTTGTTGCCATGGAAGGATGTTGTACGATTTGGGAAAAAGGGGAAATTAAGTCCCACGTATATCGGACCGTACGTGATCACTGAGCGGATCGACGAAGTAGCTTATAGACTTGAGTTACATCCAGAGTTAGCTCGAGTGCATAATGTGTTTCACGTTTTGATGCTTCGTCACTATGTCTCAGATCCATTACATGTGCTACCTCCACAGCTGTTGGAAATTAATCCTGATTTGACTTACGACGAGGAGCCGGTGACTATTCTTAACTGAAAAGATAAGGTTCTGAGGAACAAGTCAGTACGCTTGGTGAAGATTTTGTGGAGGAATCACTCTGTGGAGGAGGCTACTTGGGAGATGGAGAATCGGATGAGGGATTTGTATCCCCATTTATTTTATGATTACTAGTAGTTTGTTTTGTTGTGTAAATTTCGGGGATGAAATTTTCTTAAGGTGGGTAGGTTGTGACAGCCCGTCCCGATTTTTGTACTGTTAGTGTGAAATGATGATTTTGCCCTTGGACGTATTTTGTGTTGTAGGGTATTGTTTGAATTGTTTTTGTTTGTTGGTTGCCATCTGGACCTCACCCACACACACACACACACACCCGTGAACCTTTCCTCTCTCCCCTTTCTCTAGAATTTTCTTCCATTTCCTTTGCAACGGTACAGACGAACTTCAAACTACCTTCTACTGTCACGGATCGACGTCGAGGAGTTTACCTTTGTGTTCCTTGTGAGCTCAAGAGCTCATCCATACCCTTAAATCAACGTGAGACCTTCAAAAACCCTAAACTCGTGAACCCAGTTTTGGTGCACTGTTCATGCACATGTGATCTTGAGGTTTTTAGAAGTTTTTAAGGTTCTAGGAAGCTTTAGAACCTTTTCACGAAGCTGGGGGGAACAATTTTGAAGTGTTTTGGACGTCGGGAAGCCCAGTTTCAGGGAGTTGCAGGTTTTGCCGGAATGTCGTGAGTTTTTCTGGCGAGACTCCTTTGGTTTTGGGTCTCCAAAGTGGTAAGGTTTTGTTCTACTCATTGTAAGCTTCATTTTGGTACCAATTTCATGGAATTTGGTTGAGAAATGAAGAAGATATTAAGGTTTGAAGTTTTTCCAGTTTTCCGGCGAGAAGTCGAGTTGTAGGCTGTGGCACTGACGGCGGTGAACGGTGGGGACCGCCGAGGCTCACTGGAGAAGGAGGAGAATATTCCGTCAGAGTTAACGAAATATTCTAACGGCGTCAAGTAATGGTTGTTAACGTTTGTTAGGGTTCTAACGAAATATTCCACGGAATATTCCCTAACGCCGTTAGGGTGTCACACGCGTGCCAAGCACGTGCCCGCGTGTGGCTGGCGCGTGGCGATGCGTGGGAGGTCAGAAAATTATTTTAAAAATATGGGGGTGTTCGTGGGATTGAGTAGATCACGTTGGTATATTTAAACACCCCATTTGAGCAATGTATGAGAAGTTATTATCTAAGGTTGGTTATGTGCGTTAAATTGACGTTTTTATAGTTGTTTCACATATAGGTGAGGACTATCCAGAGGACGAGCGCAGCCACGCGAGGCTCGAGGCTTACGATCCTTCTACGTAGTAGTGAGTGGGTTTTTGGTTTTCCGTATATACCTATATACTTGAGAAATTTTCCAAAAAATGCAATTAAATGTTTATATGTTTTTTTTTAAATGCAATGCATAGTGTTTGCATATTTATTTATGCATTAATAGTTGCATATATGTATGCTTTGGTGCCGCGGACGCGTAGGTAAGTCAGGTGAGTATATTGTTAGTGATAGATGTGGTGTTGATGAGATTGAGATATAGCTTATAGTCTTGCACCTTGGTGATTGTGCTCCGCCAGAGTAGGGCCTAGCCTTCACGTCATCATTCACCTCCCGCACTGTACGCTCACCTTGGATCCAAGGCAGGTGCCAGCCTGTTGTACAGACCACTTTAGGTGGTTCAGACTCGTAGGTGACTTGCGATACTTCACACAACATTCACATGAACATCGTACTAGAGCGTATTTATTTACACTCAACCTGTCATATAGACCACTATAGGTGGTTCTGACTCGTGTGCAGGATAGTGGTTGAGGAGCTATAGTTTCAGCCGTACAGGTCACTTTAGGTGACTCCGGCTGACGTGTTGATATTATCAGCATATTATGATTTGTGTTATCTCACCTGCTTGATGCTTATATTGTTGATCGGATATTTTGGCACAGCATATATCTGGCATGGCATATTTGAGCTTTATCGTTTTTAGCATGATTTGATATACGAGTATGTACAATATTTTCTGGAAAGTATACAGGTTTTCCAGAGAGGGGTTATTACTTGATATTGAAATGGTTTGAAAAACAACTTTGTTTTTGCCCACTCACGTTTTCTGTTTTGCGCCCCTCCAGGTTTTAGGCAGCGAGGACGTGGGTGGGGATAGAGGCATCGATGCATTTCTGACAGAGCGCCCTCCATGTAGGACTTTCTAGTTATCACTTGTGTAGTGTTTGTTTATTCTGGACTGCACCTAGGATACTTAAGCTCCTACTTTGCATTTTCTTTCCCTGTTTGTCACTAGCACTCACTGATCTTTTATTGTAAATTATTTTGTTGACTTTATTTCCTTGTATTTTTTTTACTCTCTTGCTTCCATACTGTGCACTTGGCTACGTCACCCTCACGTGACAGCCAACACGCTCCATTTTGGGTCGGGGTGTGTCAACTAGGCTCGTACTAAGCAATATCCATAGTTTAGTTTGACTTGACAAAATTTGTATTTTTGGATGTCTAAATTATCCCTAATAACACTTACTTTGGGTCTCTCACATATTATCTACATTTTTCATTCAATTAAATGTCTTCAAATACCTTATGGGGATTTGGAAAAAAATTTAAATGTCATGATTCCTATGCATTTAATAACAAAAATTTACATGATACCAATGTTCCTTGTATAGTTGTTTTCAGATGATGCTACAAATATAAAAAAATGTTATTTTATTCAAAATTATCAATATTTTAAATATAACATGGTGAATTATTTTGCAAAACATATATAATAAATTTATAAGTTCCTAGTAAATTATGTAATGATACATGCAAAATAATTTACCTACAAAATAAATAAATATTTTTTATTCAAATTAATTAAATACCAATATTTTGCAAAAAAAAAAAAAAAAAAAAAAAAAAAAAAAACAATTTACCTACGAAATAAAAGAATGCCGATTGATTGCACACTCTATATAATACTAACAAAATGTGGCTAGTATATATGTAATATCACATGAAAAATAATTTACCTGCATAATAAATAAATGTTTTTGGCCAATTGATTCAAAATTAATTAATTACATATTATTTTACATAAAAATATAGATAAATTATTTGCACGCATATATATAATTTTAACAAAATATGCCTCATATGTGACAGCCCGTCCCGGATTTTTCGTATCGTAGGGGTAAGATGACGGTTTTGCCCCTAGTGTTTTGTTTCGTTGTATGGTCATTTTGGAGTTTTGGTGGGCTGATTTTGGACCACACACGCACCTATACAATTTCATCCTCATCTTCTTCATGTCCCAAGTCTCTCTCTCTCTCTCTCTTTTTTCTTCTGCTTGTGTACGGACAAGACTAAAACACTCGAAAACGTGGTAGATCGAGGAAGAAAACTATACATTTGTGCTCGTGAGGTTCTTAGGAGTTCAACCATACCCATTTCAGGTAAGGGAACCTTCGTTTTCACATTGAACCCGAGGGTTCATTTTGGAGTACTGTTTATACACACGTAAAATCATGTGTTTTTGGGAATTTCAGGCTTGTAGGAAGCTTGGTGAGGTCCTTAGGAAGCTCGGGGTAGTTCGTTTGAAGGTTTTGGATGTCAGGATGGTGAGTTGCAAGTTTGGCCGGATTTGGTGGAGTTTTTTCCGGTGAGATTCCGTTGGTTTTAGTGCTTGAAAGTGGTAAGGATTTGTTCCTCTAGTTGTAAGCTTCATTTTGGTACCAATTTCATGAAATTTGGGTGAAAAACGAGTGAAATATTAAGTTTAGAAAATTTCCCGGTTTTCCGGCAACGGCAACGGCGCCAGAGGTTGGCCGGAGAAGACGACGGAATATTCCGTCAGTTTGGACAGAATATTCCTAATGGTGTTAGGTTAACTTTAACAGAATCTGTCAGAGTTAACGGAATATTTCTGACGGCGTTAACTGACGCCGTCAGTGTGCCAGGCACGTGCCTGCGCGTGGGCGGCGCGTGGGGCGCCGGAAAATTATTTTAAAAATATGAGGATGTTCGTGAGGTTGAGTAGATCACGTTAGTGTATTCACACACCCCATTTGAGCATTGTATGAGAAGTTATTACCTAGTTTGGGTTATGTGCTTTAAATTAACGTTTTTATAGTTGTTTCGCATATAGGTGAGACCTATCTTGAGGACGATAGTAGTCACTCGAGGCAAGGGGGTTACGACCCTTCTACATACCAGTGAGTGGGCTTTTGATTTTCCGTATATACCTATATACTTGTGATTTTCCGAGAAAATGAAATGAAATGTTTATATGTTTTAAATGTCATGCTTTGCGTTTGCCTAATTAATTATGCATTAGTAGTTGCATATATATATATATGTTTGGTGCTGCGGACGCACAGGTAAGTGCCAAGTAAGTTATGGTTTATGTTTTTGTTTAGTAGTGAATTGAGATGAATAGAGAGCGCATAACCTACACCCCCGATGTTAGTGCTCCCACGGCACAGTCCTTCACGTGATGTTCACATCCCGCACCACACGCTCATCTTGGATCCAAGTTAGGTGCACAGTCCTGTCGTACAGACCACTATAGGTGGTTCCGACTCGTAGGTGACCCGCGATTATTCGCTCAGTCTTCACGTGATCGTAGCACTTGAGCGTATTTATTTACACCCAGTCTTGTCGTACAGACCACTTTAGGTGGTTCCGACTCGTGTGCAGGTATAGTTAGTGAGTTGGGAATTTGAGCTCTAGATTCCGCCGTACAGATCACGTTAGGTGACTTCGGCTAGCAGATTATATGGCATTGATTGACATTACCTGAGTACTTGCATTTTGTTTAGAGGGATTCGACATGGCATATTTCTGAGCATGTTTTAAATATATGTGTATATTCTATTTTCTGGGAAACTATACAGGTTTTACGGCGAAAGGTTAGAACTTTTGTTATTGAAATGATTTTGGAAAACATTGTTTTTGCCCACTCACGCTTTCTGTTTTGCGCCCCTCCAGGTTCTAGTTTGGATAGCTCTGTTGGTGGCTCTCGAGGGCTTCACGGCATGTCTGACAGATTATCACCAGAGTAGGACCACCTCTGGGTGTGTTTATTTAGTGTTTGTTCCCCCAGACTGCACTTGTATGTTATCTACTTAGTGTATAGCTTGGTTTTTATTTATTCGTACTTTTATTATTATTTCTTAGCTTCCGCACTATGCACATGGTTACGTCACTCCCACGTGACGGCTAGCATGCCCTGACTTCGGTCGGGGTGTGTCATCATACATACATGCAGAATAATTTACCTACAATGATTGTCAAACAAATAAAAGAAATGAAACATATGAATCTATGATGGTAAGACAAGTATAAAGTAGATAATTTTATAATAATAAGGCACTTATTTCCCACAATTATGGTGGATAATTAAATTCATTAACATAATTAGAGTGTTGTGGCACAATTGTAAATAGTTTGAAAATAATAGGTATTTATTTGTTTACATGGCAGTTTACTTAAAATTTGGGTTTTATTTTGATGTTTAAAATGAGATGGATTTTTGTCAAGGAAATAAGTGTTGCATGGACTTATATCTAAAGAACCCTATAATTTTTAATCTACAAATTGCTTACCTTATGTTATGTATTATAATATAGGTCAACATATAATAAAATCACATGATGGTGTTTGAGTATCTTAAAAAGTTACTTGATCAAAAGAAGGACAAGGAAAGAAAATGTGAATTTAGCCAAATTGTCATTCAATCGGTGTTTTTGAGTATTATAAAAAGGGAATTATTATTGGTACTCCAAATTTTTCATTCTACATTCCAAACTTTCTATATTTAGAAAGAAAAATACACTTGCGAGGAGTGTAGAATGAGATTTTTGGAGTGCAAATAACACTTCCCTATAAAAAAAGAGTACCCGATCTATAAAAAGAAAAACGAAAGAAAATCAGAGTTTAGCCAAGTTGTCAGTGGCAGAACCACATAGAGCCTAGCATTGGCCTAGGCTTATCCTGGAATTGCAGCCCTTTGTATATTAATTTCTGCAAATTTTAGCGGAAATGAGCATGTGGCTCATTGGTTATTGGGGTTTTGCAAATTTAAGTATCCATGGTTCGAGAGTTGCAGGGTATGCCAACGTTTTTCAGATTTTTTTTTTAAGCTAAAATAATAAAAATACCCTTATAATTTGTTTTTTTTAACCATATTAAAACTAAGGAAAAATTACACACAAAGTATACTTTTAATACTTAATTTTATATTGAGACAACATTTTTTAAACATTTCAAGAAAAGACAAAAGTTAATCATGTGATAGATGACATTATTGCCTTTTTTTTTTCTCATTACACAAATACCCTATACAAATTGATTATACTAAAAGTTAGCAGTTGGAGGATATGAAAGTGAGTCTGCAGTTAAAGGTCTCTCGCGAGTCGCCTGGCGATTTGGTCATCCCATCTCCGAGTACATTCTTCATTTCAAGATCAAACATTTTTTCTTCTGTTATCTCATCGAATTAGAATTTTATATAAATTTTGAAAACAACCCGTCAATAAGACCTCCACCCACCCACCCTACTTCGCTTCGCCGTCGGCAATCCGGCAATAAAACTTCCATCCACCCAATCCACCATTGGCACTCCCATATCTCCTTATCCCCTCTTTGTCTAAACTTCCACACTAGGTTCATATAAGAGGTTTTGATGCACACTGATAAAGAGGATGGCACACCACTAAGTGGAAGCTCCTTGACACCTCCCTTCCCACCATGCACATTAAGAATAGCACTAACTTGATACGCTGATGTTTTAACTTCTCCGAGAGAGTCTGCCTTGCCCGCTTTAGCTGCACATGCATCTGACTCAACTGAAGCTGATCGATTAAGACATCTTGCATCACCAGCTGGGAAGGTAGTATAATTTGTACTTTGATACTAACCAACTACTAAGTATCTTTTCTTGATATTACTTCATCAATATCTAATTGTTAGATGTTTGTCAGTATGTAACATTGGCTGTAAACTTGTGCAGGACGAATATGCACAATGGGTGGTTGCAAGTCAAAGAAGCCTTCTTGAGGTGATGGCTGAATTTCCACCGGCCAAGCCTCCACTTGGTGTCTTCTTTGCAGCAGTTGGCCCAAGATTCCAGCCTAGATACTATTCAACCTCGTCCTTCACAAGGTAAAAGTTTCTATCTTCTTGCTTCTCTCCTCTCCCATTGTCTCTTTTCCGCATTAGTAATTCAATTTGATATACCAAGGGTGTTTCCTTCCGACAAAAAGTGACTATCTACTAAAATGGAGGAAATGCTAACCTTTCATTTCCTTTCTGTGGACTGAATTTTTGGTTTTTTTGTTTTAATCCTATTTAACATATTTGTGATCAAGTACTTGTTACAAATATTCAACAGGATGGCGTCTTCTAGAATTCACGTTACTTGTGCATTAGTGCCTGACAAAACACCAGCTGGGAGGATTCACAAATGAGTGTGTTCAACCTGGATGAAGGTAATTTGCATGTTTTCTTTTTGCATTCTCTTTCTTAAGAAGAGCTTAACAATTGTGGTGGACTTGTTATTGTATTAGAGCAGTCTTTAATTTAGAAACATGCGCCTTCTTTCTGGGACTTTTTATATGCCCATTGTTGGAATCAAAATTGTGCATTGCTGTGAGTGGTGGAGGCACATATTTAAGTAACCTAGAAAGTAAAAAAGAATTGTAAGCAAGCCCTAGACCCAAGGGGGTGCTGGTCAAAGGCTTTTCGATGGTCAAGTTAGTTAGCAATTTAAGACTCAAGTAATGGGTAAGAGAATAAGGGTATGGAGATTGATGTCTTTAAGATGAACTTTAGTTGGGGGTATTTATGTATTTATATTGAGCTGGAGAGACCTGTTGTCATTTATAGCTCAAAATTAGGATAAAGCATAAATTAGTTTGTGTTACCTATTTTGTTTTGGTCTCCTATTTGGGGTTTGGATATGACTTTTTGGTTGGATTCCTTATTTGGTAGAGAGATTTTGTTAATTATCTATTTGATTATAATTTGGATTCCTTCTATATAGGATTAGGATTCTCATTGTAACCTAAATCCTATGCACTACCTTAGGGAAGGTTTATTTTGTGTGTAGTCACCAGGGGTTTAGAAAGTTCTCTAATTGGGTTCATGGGTGGAGGTCACCTTGTGGATTCAAGTGTGTGCGGCAAACTCATGGCTTATTCGTTTGGCAATTTGGTGGAAACTAGTTTGTGAGTTAGAGAATAGTTTGGGAGAATCTTCTTCGTTTGTTATGGGTTTCTACTCATTCGGTTTAGGGTTTGTAATTTGTAGGATTTGGGTTGTAAAAGTGTTAACCATAAAAACTACCAAGCCTACGTGGCGCGTAGACCAAGTAATTAATAAGCTAACTACGTCATTCGGTTGTGTGCGGGGCGCGCCAATTCGTCTGCCGGGGAGTAAATAGGTTGATGCGGTGTTAGGCGTGCTGCTAACCTCTTGATCATACGACTGTGGCCAAGGAAGGAACA